>NC_141043.1:4247500-4462500 GCF_052040795.2 Danio rerio
CAAACTCCACACAGAAAAGCCAACTGACCCAGCCGAGGCTTGAACCGGCCACCTTCTTGCTGTGAGGCGACAGCACTACCTACTGCGCCGCTGCGTTCCCCAGTAATTTTATATAAAGAATTATAATGTTGTGTATATGTATTTATTATATTTTAATTTCGTCAGGTCTCCTTTGGATAGTTGAGAATTAGCAAGTCTTTAAAACACTTAAACAAATGCATTTGGTTGTAATTGTCATGACGTCATATAAATAAATCAATAAAATAAAAAATTTAAAGACAAAAACTGTGTAGTTATTTAGGAAAATGCTAAGTAGGAACACCTGAAAACTGAATTACATACTGGATGTCTTTATGGATTGATAATGGCCTAAATTAGTGTATCTGTATTGCAGAAAACTTTAAATAGAGTAATGCATTAGATCTTAAAACAAAACAATTAAGACTGACGTCACCTCTCTCATTGTAGTATATCCTGACTTTACCGGTTTACCCGCATTAAGCCAACATTAAGCAGCAAATGTTATGTTACTAACGTTACTGTTAAAGCCAGTCTATGACAAAAAACTCATTCATGTGTAATCTATATAATGTCCTGCAGTGGGCGCTCTGTGGCTCCTAAAAACGAGCCTTCTTTGAAGCTGTAGGATAGTTTTTCTTTCTGTAAATATGACGTGAGACTTGCTGATTTTTATTTATTTAATTTTTTTTTTTTTTGTAGGGGGGTTAATATTTCGGGGAAAAATCTTGCTAACAATAATCGTCAATCAATTTATCCTGTAATCGTAATCAATGGATCATGATATCCTTTCAGCGCGAAGAGAAGTAGCGCATGCCACGTGATAACTAAAAATGGTAAATTTAGAGTAATAATGAATTGGTGATGGATATTTACCTTAACAGTCATACTGAGAAACTATTAGCTAACTGAAAAAATTGTAAATTATATATATATATATATATATATATATATATATATATATATATATATATATATATATATATATATATATATATAATTATTATTATTATTATTATTGACTTCAATAACAAACATACAAAATCCGATCTTACACAAAAAAAGACAATAATAGTAACAATGATAATAATGTAACAGATCAGGTAAAATAATATTATAAACACATATAAAAAAGTAAAAAAAGAGAAACCAAAGAGAGAGAAAAAGACAAATTAAATAGAGATACATAAATAACACACAGGAAAGAAGGACTTGTGTATCCATGATATTTCCATAATAAGTATTATAATAATCCAAGAATGTATCACTTTTCCTGTTTTTAACCAGTTTATGAGATTTAATAAAAACATTAATTTCAATTAAAACATGTGAAAAGAAGGCTGCAAATTCAACATTTTTTGTTTGTGAATAAAAAAATTTCCATACAAAATAAAGAAGTTATTAATGTAGTTTTCTGATATATTGATTTTACCTTTATAGTAACAAATAACATCTTGTAGTTGAAAGGGGCTGGAAAAAGCAATGTAATTATAAAGATATAAGCAATTACAAAAGTTATTTGTGTTTTCACAGTGAAAAAAAAACATGTGAATCAGCGTTTCGTCTTCAGTTTTATTAAATGAGCATGGACTATTAATCTCCAAATACTTTGCCAAAGGATATATTTTATGAAGAACTTTGAGATTAACCTCTTTTGTTTTATTGGGAGTGCAGTTCTTGAGGTAATAATCAAGCTTTTTTCCAGTCTATTAGGTCAATTAAGAATGGCCAGTAAAATTTGCCCTTAAGAACATTATACTTTTTATTTTGGAAAATTTAGAGAATATATTTATTATTAGCATACTTTTTTTAATCAAATACACTAAATTAAATGGAAGACCTCCAATTTTTGTTTAAAAAAAAAAAAATATATATATATATATATATATATATATATATATATATATATATATATATATATATATATATATATATATATATATAATTTGGAATAAAATAACATATAGATTTAGGGCCATTTAAGCATCTTTTATTCTAATTTATTTAAAAAGTGTTTACTATGTCCTCAAAGTCTTACACTTCAAGTCCACCATCTTTTAGAACAGTTTTTTTTTAAGTTTATGGGATTTATTATTTCAAATAAAGTTTAGAAATATTTTGGTAACTTCTTTAGCTGTAGGGATACTAACAGAAAGGGAAGGGTAAACCAAACAAGATAAACCTTCTGCTTTTGGTCAAAAGAACCCTCCCATAAAGGGTAAAAATACCCTGCTGAAAAAAATGCTTAAACCAGCTGATAGGTTTTAGCTGGTCAACCAGACTGGTTTTAGAGAGGTTTTGGCCATTCCAAGCTGGTTTCCAGCCATTTCCAGCTTGGTCTTAGCTAGTCAGGCTGGGAGATGACTAGCTTAAACCAGCCTAGCCAGGCTAGGAGCCCAGCTAAAACCAGCTATGTCAAACTTAAACCAGGCTGGTCAAGCTGGTTTTAGCTGGTCATTTTCCAGCCTGACCATCTAAGACCAGGCTGGAAATGGCTGGAAACCAGCCTGAAAATGGCCAAAACCCCTCTAAAACCAGCCAACCAGCTTAGGCTGGTTTAGGCATTTTTTTACCAGGGTATGAGAAAAGTTAAGCTGTTGCCTAGCAGCTAAATATTTTGTTGTATAAATACTCAAATACTTTACAGTCTCTTTTACTACAATACCATTTAATGAGAAGTCTCTGGTTTCATGAGTCATCATAAATTCACATTTGGACGAATTTAATTTCAATCCAGAAGCATATGAAAATTCTTCAATTATACTTACAACCTTGGACTTTTATCTTTTAAAAATACGGCAGGGTCATTGGCCAACTGGGAGATTTTAATTAATTGATTAATTAATTTTTAAATCTCACACCGCGCTAAATAGAAAACCTTTTAAAAGTGAACTGGAAATAAAACACAACTAGTATTATTCTGCTTAATCGTCCTCGACCAATCACGAGCTTGTTTGCATCCATTAACCCCGCCCCTTTCTGCTCTGCATGGATTCCGCTCTGTCATAAGTAACGTTGCGCTGTTTTGTTTTGGCACCAGAGCTGTCAGTGATCCGGAGGCATCATGGCAGGGATGGAGCTCGCACCGATGAGACCATGGGACGATTTTTACCCTGGTGTCGACCGATTCTCCAAACCAGATGTGTCGGATTTAAGCAAATGGAATAACAGAGTGATCAGCAATCTGCTTTATTTTCAGACCAATTACTTTGCTGCCGCCATCGTCGTGTTTCTGATTGTCGGGTTAGTAAAGTTCTTGCTACGTTTACATAATGATGTAGATTTGGTCCGTAAACAAGTGATGCGTTTATTGTTAAACATCCCTCGGTCCTTTTTGCGTAAATGTCGCACCCAGCTTAACTGCATTATTTAAGATGAGAGGCTTTTGTAGTTAATGATTTTAAACATATATATATTTGCTTGTTATCAACAAGACATGCGAAATATGTCTTGTCCCTTTGCGGAATGTGTTTTAAGGTGGACCCACCCTGCCCTGCCTGGACGTTTATAATCCTGTCAGCCTCACAGGCCTTTTGTTTTCCACAGTGTGGAATCAGTGAGTCACATTTAACTCAACAGACCGTTTTACTTCAGGCCAAACTGGACCAGTGTTAAGCATAAAGCAGTAACTGGTCCACGAAAATGCGTTGTTGCTTTTACTTAAAGGCCGAAGACTTTCGCTTCTGAAACACTTCCTGCCATCTTTGCACAGTTAAAATAAAGAGCATCTGTTATGCAAAAAAAAATGACCTTTATAAAGTGTGTAAACATCGTTGTGTGACAACAGTGTGTGAACACATCCTGTCTCTAATGGTAAATTTGAATTAATTAAATTTTTTATAATCACACTTGATAAAAGAACACTTTAATTGACATTCTGGAGGGATAAAGTCCCACCAAATGTTAATGATCTCTCCTTCATTAACATAGACAGCCCTTAGTGAGAAGCAGCCGTCCACTATTAGGTTTTCACAATGTACTTGCTTTGAAATTAAAGCGACAGTCACTAAAATGGTACAATTTTTCAAAGCCTAAAAGGGGCAGTTTGATAGAGTTGTGTGGGGTATTTTGAGGTAAAACTTCAAATACATAACATATTATATTTTACATCTTGTAAAAAGGGGCATAACAGGTCTCCTTTAAAGCTGATGTGTGCCTGCTCCAAATGTTGCAGAAATACAGTTGAAGTCAGAATTATTAGCCCCCCTTTAATTTTTTTCTTCTCTTTTTTTTTTATAAATATTTCCCAAATGATGTTTAACAGAGCAAGAAAATGTCCACAATATGTGTCATAATATTTTTTCTTCTTATTTGTTTTACTTCAGCTAGAGTAAACGCAGTTTTTAATTTTTTAATCACCATTTTAAGGTCAAAATCATTAGCCCCTTGAATGTTTTGTGTGACAACAATAGTGATCAAATCATGTTATTCGTTCATTGATATCCATTTAATTGACAGTGTGTTTTCTTTTTAAATGCTCTGCAGTTTTCTGAACCCGGTGGGCATGTTTCTGGGTGGCGCGGTGGTGGCTCTGGTCTTCATGGGCTCGGTGTGGGCCGGAGAGAATAAAACGATCATCAAGAACTTTAAGAAGAAAAACCCCAGCCTGTTTGTGGTGGCTGTGATGGGAATCAGCTACTTCCTGTTGTCTCTGTGTGGAGGAGTGATGGTGTTTCTCTTTGGTATCACCTTCCCCATGCTCTGTGAGTACTCGTCTTATTACTGGCTCATCTCTGTCCATGTTTGCTGGCAGTTTTCTTGACCTTTAACCCAAACAAAGACCCTACTTTGATCATAAGTGCTATGTTTTAAAACGCAAATCATAAATGCACAAATCTAATTTGTACATTCAAAACGCAAATCATTAATGCACAAATACATTCTGTTGTTTCAAAATGGGCGAGGCAGTGGCGCAGTAGGTAGTGCTGTCGCCTCACAGCAAGAAGGTCACTGGGTTGCTGGTTCGAGCCTCGGCTCAGTTGGCGTTTCTGTGTGGAGTTTGCATGTTTTCCCTGCATTCGCGTGGGCTTCTGCCGAGGTGCTCTGGTTTCCCCCACAGTCCAAAGACTTGCGGTACAGGCGAATTGGGTTTAAAAAGGATTAAAAAGGGACTAAGCCGACAAGAAAATGAATGAATGAATGAATGTTTCAAAAATCATAAATTCACAAATTCAATTCGTAAATTAAAAACGCAAATCGAAAATGCACAAATACAATTCGTAATATCAAAATGTAAATCGAAAATGCACAAATATAATTCGTAAATTCAATATGCAGATCATAAATACACAAATACAATTAGTTATTTCAAAATGCAAATCAAAAATGCATGAATCCAATTAGTAATTTCAAAATGTAAATCGAAAATGCACAAATATAATTCGTAAATTCAATATGCAGATCATAAATGCACAAATACAATTCAGTATTTCAAAACGCAAATCGAAAATGCACAAATACGATTCGCAATTTCAAAATGTAAATCGAAAATGCACAAATACAATTCGTAAATTCAAAGTGCAGATCATAAATGCACAAATACAATTCAGTATTTCAAAACGCAAAGAATAAATGCACAAATACAATTTGTAATTTCAAAACGCAAATTGAAAATGCACAAATGTAATTCGTAATTTCAAAATGTAAATCGAAAATGCACAAATACAATTCATTATTTCAAACCGCAAGTCAAAAATGCACGAATCCAATTCGTAAATTAAGCACAAATCATAAATGCACAAATACAATTCGTAAAAATGACATCCCACTTCATTTAGGGAAGTTTATGCTTTTTACTTGCGTATTTACGAATTGTTTTATTTTTGTAAATGATCTAACTCCATGTGTAATAAAAACATAAAAGAATAAAAAAAATTACTATTTTCTAGGCCAATTTTGCTAGAAGCTATACTCTCATTCTGGCTGCACCACTCATTAGGAGTATCAAGCGCACACATTTACACACACACACACACACAGAGTTCTTGTGAAATGTAGGCAAAGATCTAGTAGTTTGTTTTGTATGTTGCTATGGCAGCACAAACCATCATTACCTCATTATGGTATTTTCAGTTTTAGTAGCTGCTGACAGTAGCGGTTAAGTTTCTTGGCAGCATCACTGAACTAAAAATGTAATGGGATGTACTGCATCTTATTATGGGTGTCATTTTGAGCAGCTTCCAGCATAGCACAATCATATAATATAGGTAATGGCAACGCAGTGGCGCAGTAGGTAGTGCTGTCGCCTCACGGCAAGAAGGTCGCTGGTTCCAGCCTTGGCTGAGTCAGTTGGCATGTCTGTGTGGAGTTTGCATGTTCTTCCTGCATTCGTGTGGGTTTCCTCCAGGTGCTCCGGTTTCCCCCACAAGTCCAAAGACATGCGGTACAGGTGAATTGGGTAAGCTAAATTGCCTGTAGTGAATGTGTGTGTGAATGTGAATGAGTGTGTATGGATTTTTTCCAGAGATGGGTTGCAGCTGGAAGGGCATCCGCTGCGTAAAACATATGCTGCATAAGTTGGCGGTAGGGTTGGGTCGATAGACGATGACACCGTCTATCACCGATGGCCAATAGACAACACGATGCTTAGCCAGCATCGTCGATCCTCCGCCCTGCCCCCGTCGCAAATCCACTTGCAAAAAATACACACTCAGGCCCCGTTTACACTAATACGTTTTAGTGTTAAAAAGGCATTTTAGAACGAAAGTGACCCACATCCACACCGTGTTTTACCTAGCATTTCTGAACAGCCCTAAGTCCACTGAAAACGCACATCACGTGAACACACACACAGACACACACTGTCGTGCGCTTCTTTGAGCTCCAGAGAGCAGTGCACGTCGGACAGTTTATCAAGTTTGTACCGCTGTATCGCGTCTCATTATAATTGTTAAACATGATATTCAGACTTCCCAAGTCTCCCGGAAGTTCCGGGACTCTCTATGCATTTGCGGGACTCATATAGGGTATATGCCGAAGCATGCCAATAGGACTTTTAATTTGCCAGTAACCTGGGTTAATCGTTTCCGGCGAACTGTATGTCATTGCAAAACCGGTGCGTTTAAGGTCTGTTTTCTTTAAAAATCAGCGATCTCCACAGGCTGAGTGATATCTGATATAAAGTGGGACTCAGATTGTAGAAGAAGCACTGCATTAAAGGGTCACGAAACACCAAAACACATTTTTTGAGCTGTTGACAGTCGTATATGTGTCCCACACTGCTAAAAACACTATTAGGACACCTATATTTCACTAAAAAGTGTAAATTGGTTGTTTTTGCGTTATTTCAAGCAAATTCGTACTTCCTGTTTGAAACGAATTTTTGAAGCTGCGTCACGGTCATGACATAATAGCCTGTATTCCAGCGTGCAGACTGGGCGTCTGTGCCAGAGTGAGTCTTATTACGTCTTACAGTGTGTTGCATTAATGCATGAGTAAGGCTTGGTTCAAACCAATCAGCGCGCTCTACTGTGCAACTTCATTAATATTCATTACTGTCACCATGTTTACACTACAGAGACGCCACGTTGTGTTGGCAAAACAAGCGTGAAGTGTTGCTTTTATAGTTTGCTGCCGTTAAATTTCGTTTTCATTTTCTCTCTGTGAGAGCTCAGTCACGTGTGGATTAACAGTGTACGCGACGCTCGACAACAATAACTTACGTGTCTAAGGAGGAACATTGTTTACCTGAGAGCTGTTCTCATCTGCAAACGCTGAGATCCGGATTCGCTTGTAGTCTCCTCTTAATAAAGACGCGGCTCTAGTTGCTGGTGATTGTCCTGTCTCTACAGATTTGGTAAGTGAGCGACCAGTGCTCTTTGTTTATTCAGTTTGTTCGTATCTAACAAACTATTGCACCGAGTGTAAACACGTTAGCACCACAACCAAACTTTAACCTCGTGTAGGGTTTTTACCGCATTTAGTGACCGGAATAACACGCGCGGCTTTCTGACGCTACCTGTCGTGTGCATCTAAGTTTCTGGGAAATGCTGAGGGTTTTTTTTCTCTCATTCGCCGTGCGGTATCAAACATTGCATGAAAAATACACGCTTAGAGCAGCTCCTCGAATCAAATATCTCGTTTGTCGCGAGGGGCATGAATGAATTCCCTGAATGAAAGAGCCAAACTGCAGTTAAAGTCCACCATTTAATAATTTGGCAAATAATTCGACTACAGATGTCCATGTAGGTTAAACACCATCACATTCTCCTGTATGTGTGTGTGTGTGTGTGTATTTTGACTCTGAAACTCGCGCGTGCCCAAATAGACACTCCCACACCATCCCACTTTTCTTCCTCCGACACTCCCCCCTAAACAGAGCTGGACACGCCCACTTTTCTGACTTTTTCCAAAGTAGAGGTGTGAAAACACCCTGCTGAAACGAGGGGGTTTCATGGCCCTTTAAATTACATTTTCCCCGCCATGTCTTTATAATATGAGCATTTATTTTACCCCAGTATATTCAATGGAACTTCTGCGCTAGTCTGCCGATTCTGACGGGTGCGTGCCAGCAAACGGCTTTTTGTCTTGTTATACGCTTGAGCAACTAAATGGATGCCAAAGTCTGTTTAACTGATTGTATTTGAATTGCATTACAACATCGATGCTTTAAAAGGAACCATATAAAATGGAAAAAAATCACGATAACAGGTCGACGGAAGTAGGCTTGGGCGGTATCCAAATTTTGATACCGTCAAACCGCCTCCATATTTTACCCCGGTATCCGGTATTACCGGCATAATAAAAAAATGATGACGTAAGGCTCAGACAGCGTCACCAAACTGTTGGCTTGAGCCTAAACCATTCAGAAACTGAATACCTTCTATGCGACCTTAGGCTCGCGGTCAGAAAGAGAGAGAGAGAGAGCGCGAGCGAGCGCCAAGCGACACACAGCATATCTCTCTCTCTCTCTGTCTTATACAAACACACCATAATAGCACAGTATAACATAATACCGTAATACCGCCCAAGCCTAGCCGGAAGTGTATCAGCATGGGAAACACATTAGCTCGGCATATAACCTATTGCCCGCATGCGTTTTTTCCGGAAAATTATCACACGTATCTCCCTCACGCGCCTCGGCTCTTTAGACACGTCGCGCGCACTCTGTCAACCCCCCCCCACTTTACATAATGACAATACCATCGCCCATCGCTGTGTTTCGTAAACAACCAACCCTACTTGGTGGTTCTGTCCGCTGTGGTGATAAAGGAATAAATAAAGGGACTACACTGAAGGAAAATGAATGATTCACCTGAAATTTCTATTTTAAAAATAGTTTCTATCTGACTCCACGTTGCAGATCCTGCGATGTGAATATTGTGAATTGCTATGTTGATGCTGTAACAGTAGGTGACACAGCCCTACGCTCTAATTTGTAATATTTGGTCTTGCGTCCGCAGTGATCCTGATCCACGCTTCCCTGAGACTGCGCAGCGTGAAGAACAAGCTGGAGAACAAAATCGAGGGCATTGGCCTGAAGAAGACGCCCATGGGGGTCATCCTGGACCTGCTGGACCAACAAGAGGAGAAAATAAACAAAATCCAAGATTTCCTGGAGAGTAAGATTAAAGATTGAGCGTCGAGCACATCAGTGTCAAACACATCCCACCACTGTTTGCTCTTTGTTTTATTTTGACAACCAAATGCCAAGCTGGGAACATCTTTTAAATACCAAAGTATGACAATGTCCCGAAAGCGTGTTACACGATAAGATGTCGAATCACTAAAATAGGATTGGATCATTTGTTTCGGAGCATCAATCAGTCTGTTATCTTATCCTGACGTGCTACACTCATGGATCTTGTGTTTGCAGTTTCCTTTGTGTATGTTTTCTTTTATACAGAAGTAAATATGCATCAATGTGTATAGATATGCTTGATGTATGTCTATAGACAGAGTCACTGAAGGCACTTTGAAATATTTATCGTCATAAAAACGATAACTTATTTTTCCCCAACGGCAAAAGGTATTGTTATTCTCCAATCGCACATTTATACTAGCTAAGTGTTGGAAAATGCTGGGATATGAGCTGGTGTGATTTGCAGAGAAGTGCTAAATTGCATGTTTTTATTTTTTTTGGCTAGCAGAACCGCTGCAGTGAAACAAACCTTCACTTTCTTGTGATTATTAATGCACAATTATCGTTTGCTTGCTGGTTTGAAGAGAACTAATAAATGTGGACAAAATATTTACATTCACGGTCTTTACTTTTGAATGAATGAAGAGTTGAACTGATGTACAGCTTAAGTCTGGGACTGATACACCTATTATCATACCTGCCAACACTCGCTTTTTTCGGGAGTCTCCTGTATTTCAGACCAATTTCCCCCAACCATCCCGTTTTGTTATTTATCCCGGAAAACTCCGGTTATTCCCTCAGTCCAAAAGACTTGCAATACAGGTAAATTAGGTAGGCTGAATTTTCCATAGTTGTGTGTGAATGAGTGTGTATGGATGTTTGCCAGACATGTGTTGTGGCTGAAAAGACATCCTCTGCGTAAAAACGTGCTGGATAAGTTGGCGGTTCATTCCGCTGTGGCGATCCCAGATTAATAAAGGGACCAAGCCGAAAAGAAAATGAATGAATGTACTTCCATTACTTTCTTTTAAAATGTGTAATGTGTTAATCGACAAAAGAAAGTGTTTTAATTTTTGTTATGTTTATGGCCATCATTCAGGCACTGCGTAAATATGAAGATTATAAATATTACCAAGGTTAATTTAACCTGTTAATCTCGTAATTTTAAAATACTTTAATCTGTCACTCAAATTAGTAAACTAACGTTACGGTACACAATAAACGCTCGTTTATTAATTCGTCTGTCAGTAGTTTGCGCAAGAAATTTTGAAATGAAGGACTCTTGTTTTAAAATGTGTGTCCTCGATGTAAGAGAGTTTCCGGTTCAACGCAGAACAAAAAGCCTGTTGTGGCTGTTTTCATCCGCTGTAGGTAATCGGCGGTTCGGCTGCTGAGTGCGAATTTAATCAACATGCCTCGGGTTTATATCGGCAGGCTGAGTTATCATGTCCGCGAGAAGGACATCCAGCGGTTCTTCAGCGGCTACGGGAAGCTGCTGGAGGTGGACCTGAAGAACGGGTGAGTTCATTCGGCGACAGACCCCAGACACGCGTGCAGCGAGAGCTCGGCACCTTTAAAACAAATGACTGGCTTTTTTTTTTAAATATGTACTTATTAACTATGTGGTTATATAGTAAAATGTTCAGCTGGAATGCTTAAATGGAGAGCTAAAGTTGGCAAGTGCTGCAAAAGTGCTGGACCCGGAGTCGCCACGTTTGCATCGCTGAAGCGCCTCTTCTTGTCGGCCTACAAACACCAACAGCTCCGGGGAGAAAATGAGCGCCAGTGGGCGGAGTCTGGAGGCCTGCAACTTTAATAAAACCGCGTTTACAAATTCTCTCATTAATTCTTTGCGTGGAGTTTAGATAATTATTAAAAATTATAAAGTAAAATTCCCCCTTTTGACAAACGAAAGTCACATGCGAGGCCTCGTATGTTTGCATTCCTGTAGCGTTAGCGTTTAGTATTCTCAATGCCATGCAAACTTGTATATTTATTACCTTTACATCTAAGAGATTTGAAGGCGTGAGACTAATTTTAAGCAAAGTCCAACTACTAGATTTGGAGTTTGGAGATGCTAGCTATGCAACGTGCTAACATGCTAGCAAGAAGCTAAAACGTGATAGACAACGTAACCGATAACCAGCAAATATTAACAACAGCCTTGCGAGTTTCTGTCTGAAGGACAGCATGAGCTTAAACATACAGCTTGTAGGCGACATGAGCAACCGAAATATTGCTTTACCGTTAAATATATATTTATAAAGATACAATTTGGCATAAGAGTGGGTCTAAATTAACCTAAAGTTGTGACTTACAGAATAACAGAACAAGTCTAGTTGCTGATATTTAGATTTTATGCAGTAGCCTTACATTAATCGAGTTTTAAATGAAGAAATAGCCTAAATAATCGAGTTTTCCTCCTTTTATGTAAACGCATCAAATCAATTTAATTTGTAAATCTTAGGGATTGATGAGATATTGTCCTTTGCAATATAATAATGGTAATAAAAGCAATATCCTGCTATCAGTATAAGTGACATGCGATTAATTGTGCGCATTTGTCTATAAAGCAGGCTCTGGAATCATCTGTGGACCTCCATCAAGCGTTCAGCTGGAGCAGCGTTCACTACACACATCTGTACTTCACTTCCAAGCTATGCAATATTTTGCTTGCAGTTAGTCAAATCTTAATCACTCTGTGATATTGACAGCTGTTTGTACAGCTTCTCTGTGATCTACAGCCTTTTGTAGTAAATGCTTTTAAGTTAAACATTAGCAACGTGCAAATATCACAATGACATTTGTACCAGGAACTCACTTCATTTAAAGGGCCATGAAACCCCTTCATTTCAGCAGGGTGTTTTCACACCTCTACTTTGGAAAAAGCCAGAAAAGTGGGCGTGTCCAGCTCTGTTTAGGGGGGAGTGTTGGAGGAACAAAAGAGGGAAGGTGTGGGAGTGTCTATTTGGGCACGCTGAATTTCAGAGTCAAAACACACAACCACAGCAGACAAAGTGACTGTGTTTACATGGACATCTGTAGTCGAATTATTTGCCAAATTATTAAATAGTGGACTTTAACTGCAGTTTGGCTCTTTCATTCAGGGAATTCATTCATGTCCCTCCCGACAAACGAGATATTTGATTCGAGGAGCTGCTCTAAGCGTGTATTTTTCATGCAATGTTTGATACCGCACGGCGAATGAAAGAAAAAAAAAACTCTGCATTTCCCGGAAACTTAGATGCACTCGGCAGGTAGCGTCAGAAAGCCGCGTGTGTTATTCCGGTCACAAAATCCAACACGAGGTTATAGTTTGGTTGTAACTGTTAGTGCTAACTTGTTTACACTGGTGCAATAGTTTGTTTGATACAAATAAAATACGAACTGAATAAGCAAAGAGCACTGGTTGCTCACTTACCAAATCTGTAGAGACAGGACAATCACCAGCAACTAGAGCCGCGTCTTTATTAAGAGGAGACTAAAGCGAATCCGGATCTCAGCGTTTGCAGATGAGAACAGCTCTCAGGTAAACAATGTTCCTCCTTAGACACGCAAGTTTTTGTTGTCGAGCGTCGCGTACACTGTTAATCCACACGTGACTCCAGCTGCGCTCTCACAGAGAGAAAATGAAAACAAAACTTAACTGCAGAAAACTATAAAAGCAACACTTCACGCTTGTTTTGCCAACACAATGTGGTGTCTTTGCCGTCTACACTTTGACAGTAATGAATATTAATGAAGTTGCACAATAGAGCGCGCTGATTGGTTTGAACCAAGCCTTACTCATGCATTGATGCAACACACTGTAAGACGTAATAAGACACACTCTGGCACAGACGTCCAGTCTGCACGCTGGAATACAAGCTATTATGTCATGACCGTGACGCAGCTTCAAAAATTCGTTTCAAGCCGGAAGTACGAATTTGCTTGAAATAACGCAAAAACAACCAATTTACACTTTTTAGTGAAATATAGGTGTCTTAATAGTGTTTTTAGATGTGTGGGACACATATACGACTGTCAACAGCTCAAAAAATGTGTTTTTGTGTTTTGAATTTAAGTCCTTTTTAGAAATGCCTCAGAGTAAAATAGGGCTGCATGATTCTGGCTCAAATAAGAATTAGATTTATTTTTTAAAAGTCTCATGAAATTAAATGAAAGTTGTATAGATGTTAGTATCTGTGTTAGTTTTTTTAGGATCTCTCTTAGCTAGTGTCATTTACAAATAAAAGATATAAAATCGGTATATACATGTAAAGCCTGTAGTTTGCTCACTTACGCCTGAATGGATCAACAGCTTTATTAGAGATGCACCTATACCTTTTTTTGGAATCGATACCAAAATTCTGAGTGTCGACCGATACAGATCCAATCCCGATACTGTGCTGTTTTTTTAACAATACGGTTTCTTTAGTTCTGGTGATAAACTCAAATAATATATCTTAGTAAAATAACAGACCTATAGACCTAGGGTCCGTTCTTCGTACGTGGATTACTCAGTTAGCTGTATTTGGATATTGACGATTTGACACGATCCAGGATCGTTTCGTTCTTCAAAGCTGATCCGAGAGTTGTTGTCATAGCAACAGTTCTGCTAGGTCAAACCTGATCGGGAGCAGGCTCAATTTATATAAACAGGATTAGATCGGCTCAGTTCAAGCAAAGATAATACAGAAAGTATGTTCCCAATTCTGATATTTTCTTACAGTAGTAGTTATATAGTTATATCCTCCCTGTTGTTACAACTATTAGTGCAACTGCATCAAGTATAAAACCCTTCACAGCTCTCGGCTGTATAGTCTGTTAGCTTTGCCTTTGAGCCTCATGGATGCTGTTTTTCCAGGTATGGCTTTGTGGAGTTTGAAGACACCCGTGACGCGGACGATGCAGTGTATGAGCTGAACGGTAAAGAGCTGTGTGGCGAGAGGGTGATGGTGGAGCACGCCCGGGGTCCACGCAGAGACCGTGACAGCTATGGAGGAGGAGGAGGAGGCGGCGGTGGTGGAGGAGGAGGAGGAGGTTATTATGGTGGTGGAGGAGGCGGAGGAGGAGGAGGAGGAGGCGGCGGTGGTGGAGGACGCAGTAAGTGTTCAGTCATGTAGTACTGTCTTAGCAGAAAACACTTTACTTGATCAATTTAGCAAGTTTTCTTTATTTTGTCATTCAAAACATCACAGGAGATGTAATGTGAAATAAAATTACCTTGCACTCAGCAAGAAAATATCTAGTACTATAAATGCATAAAAAATACATCTTAGCAGCAGAAAAATGATCTTTCAGAAATATCAAAATACACAATGTAAGCCGATTAAAAACACTTTATTTAATCCTACACATCAGAAATGTGTACAAGTAGTTTAACTTAATTCTAACTGCAGTTTTATTCTATCATTATATCAGTTATTCTGTTACTTGTTTCCTTCTGTCCTGCTTGTGGAGTGCTGCTGACCTGCAGAGTTTACCTCCAACACACTCTCGATCTGAACGCTGATTATCTTCAGATTAGGAGCTGAACTCTGTGGGACAGCAGCCCTTCAGGAGCACGACTGGACACCTCTATTCTCAGAGGATATCTGGAAAATAAGCATGGAACACAACATATTACCCAGTTTTAAATTCTTCCAGGTTTATTGCTGCTTACAAGTGACTTCAGTGTCATTAATTTAAACCTAAACATTTTTTAATTTGACATTTGTACTGTCATGAAGGCAACATCTACTTGTGCTGCTGAGAATGCAAAGATTTGTGTCATTTTTTTTTATTTTGGGAGGTAAAGAAACCCAAACCACAGCTTTCTGGATTCATTCTGTAATGCTAATGAAGTGTCGTATGTGAATTTAAGCCTTAAGGCCTGTCCCATCTATTTTTACCCTTGTTTATTTATTATCAAAGATTGTAGTTGATTTTTTTTTTTGTATTTGAATTACTAGCTATTTAAAACATTTTGTTCATAAGATTTGTATGCATGTGCAGTTATTATTGTTTACATTTAATTATTGAATACATTTTTAAGTAAAAAAGTTTCCTTTTCACCATATACTATTTCTTTATAGAGATTGGGAGCTTGCATCACGGCACGTTGCATTGTGTGTAGCTATGTTGCTATATTTAGGACACCTGAGAAATAAATTGCAGATATGTATTAATACTTTTCGAATCTAGATTGGATTATAAAAATATTATATAATTATAAAATCCATCAAAAATGGCTAAAACAACATACTGTAGCTACAGTTGAAACCAGAAGTTTACGTACACTGTATTAAAAGGCACATAACCATTTAAAAAAAAAAAAAGTCAGATGTTAATGTGACTAAACTTTTTCTCTTTGGTGTCAAGGTTTTGGAAGTTTCTGATTGGCTAATTGTCAACATTTGAGTTAATTGGAGGCACAACTGTAGAATAGTATTTAAGGAAAACCTCAAACACACTGCTTCCTTGTGTGACAACATGGGAAAATCATCAAGCCAGAATCAACAACAAAGCCAGATTACAATTTGCTAAATCACACTGGGATAAAGACTCATTTTTGGAGACATGTCATGTGGTCTGATGGAACCAAGATTGAACTGTTTGGCCATAATGACCAGTGTTACATTTGGAGGACAAAGTGGAAAGCTTACAAACCTAGGAACACCATCCCAACTGTGAAGTATGGGGGCGGCAGCATCATGTTGTGGGGCTGTTTTGTTGCAGGAGGGACTGGTCCACTTCACAGCATAGATGGCATCATGAAGGCAGAACATTATGTAGAAATACTGACGCAACATCTCAAGACATCAGACAGGAAATTAAAACTTGGCCAAAAATGGGTCTTCTAAACAGACCATGACCCTAAGCATGCTGCCAAATTAGTTAAAATGTGCTTTAAAGACAACAGAGTGAATGTTTTGGAGTGGCCATCACAAAGCCCTGATCTCAATCCTATAGAAAAAAAAAAATCTTGTGCGGGCAAGACAGCCTACAAATCTGACTCAGTTACACCAATTCTGTCAGGAGGAATGGGCCAAAATTCCTGCAAACTATTGTAGTTTGTGAGAAGCTTGTGGAAGGATACCCAAAACACTTGACCAAAGTTATCCAGTTTAAAAGCAAAGCTAAAAGTATAACAAGGAAATGCATGTGAACTTATGACTTTCAAGAAAATAATAAATTATGTAAAAAAAAAAATTCTCATTATGTTGCCATTTAGCAAATGTAAATTATTTAGGTAATCCTAATGGACTTAAAATAGTAAAAGTTTAGTATGATTTACCCTCAGACTTTTTTTTTGAATGGTTATGTTCCTTTTGTTTAGTGTATGTAAAATCCTGGTTTCAACTGTACATCTCTTACAGTTAAAAGATGATTTATTATGGCATCACCCTGACTAATGTTAAATGCTTAAAACATTAAAACAAGCTTCTTTGAAATGTGTATAGTGGACAGTGCTCATCTGTAAAATTCAAATTTATGCGGTCTCAATCGTACAATCAAGTTATAAACAACTTTTTCACATTAGTTTTCCTGCCATGTTTAAGTAGCATGTGCTTGGATGTTAATCTAGTTATCAATAATCAAGAATTTTGCTCATTTCAACAATCTTAAAGGGATAATTCACCCAAAAATGCAATTTGTCATCATTTACTCGCCCTTTACTTGTTTCAAACCATTGAGTTTTTTCTGATATTTTGAAGATTGCTGGTAAACTGCATTAACTTCCATAGTATTTGTTTTTTTTCTATGGAAGTTAGGGGTTTTAGGTTTTCAGCTTTCCTCAAAATATCTGTTTTTGTCCTCATCAGAAGAAATTCGAAGTCTGGAATAAACTGAGGAAGAGTAAATGCAGTGGAAACCTTCATTTTTGGAGGGAACTAGCCCTTTAAGTCAAATAGCATAACCATAACCTGTATATAAACGATTACTACTCGCTCTGTACTGTAGCTCCAGTGTTCTTCAGTCCACCAGTGCACTGCGCTGTGACAGCAGCTTCCCATTCTCTATTCCCTATTCTGAGTTCTAGCCCAGTGGAAAGTAAGCATCAACGTCCATGTCTAAGTTATGAACTACTTCAGATTTGATTTTCACAATAACAAAGTCCTTGATTGTTTCAATTTGAAAGAGTCCAGTGGGGGCTGAGGCTGAGTCCAAGTGTCGTTGTGGCTAAGATGACTACCTGACCGGTTTGGCCTTGGCCTCTTCACCTTACAATGTGTGTGTGACCTTTGCCCCTTGATGCTTTGGCTGACCTAACCGGAAGCCAAGATGACCACAGCCTTTTGCCAATAGACCAGGGGTGATGGTGAGGAATGCCACTAGTTATTGCTATGTTGTCCATATGGAAAAGCCTCTAGCCAAGATGTAATAGAAATGTCTGAAATGGAGACATTGGGGTTTGCACTAGCAATTTCTGTGTGGGCAAGTCAGGATGTTCATGCCAAGGTTTTGATTAAATATTTAAATGTATCAGATTAATTTTGCCCTAAAAGACCTGAGATTTGATCGTCTGGTCAGCCTTTATTGTGTGTCTTATCAGATTCTCTTTTATCCAAATAGTAATGCCTTTCTGGGAGGCAGCAAAGTGCTCTTGAGTCTCAACAGGTTGGCAATAAGCAACAGAGGGCAAATATGACCTGTATTTCCTAATAGACTCATTATTAATTCAGTGGCGTCCATCTTTCTTTGGTTTGTCTCTTATAAAAGGTTGTCTTATGTTCCCTCCCCTTGTGTACTGAAGGTGGTTACAGCAGCAGGAGTCGCACCGGTAGGGACAAGTACGGTCCTCCTGTTCGCACTGAGTATCGGCTCATTGTGGAGAATCTGTCTAGTCGCTGCAGCTGGCAAGACCTAAAGGTAATTGTGGTAAAATGGCACACAACAACCCTGTCAGCTCTGCATCCCAGCATGTTTTCCATTTCACACAGTAGCCCTAATGTTTAATGCAGAAGCTGATTGGTCTGATTTTAAGACACTTTTTATTACTTCAGTGGTCTCAAGAGATGAATCGAACCAAAACTAACTGTTTAGTGTAAAAATCATTTGAGATATCAGTTCTGGGATCTTCAAAATGCATACATTTTCTCTTCACAGCAGTTCAGAATAGATTCAAGAGAAAATGTATGCATTTTGAAAATCCCAGAATCGATATCCGTACAGCCATACTCTGCCTCAGGTTCTTGACAAATACCTCTTAATCCTAAAACAATCATTGACAAAATTGGTGAGTTTCAAGCGCATTCTTAGTGAGCATGTTTAAAAACTAGCCCTGAGCATCGTCTGCTCTTTAAGAACAGACCCAGGGCGCCGTCTGATTTTTTAAAAACCAGCCAAGAGCGCAGTCTGCTGTTTAAAAACTGGCCCAGAGCACCATCTGCTGTTTAAGAACCGGCCCAGAGCACATGTGCTGTTTAAAAACTAGCCCAGAGCACCATGTGCTGTTTAAAAACTAGCCCAGAGCACCATCTGCTGTTTAAAAACTGAACCAGAGCGCCGTCTGCAGTTTAAAAACTAGCCCAGAGCACCATCTGCTGTTTAAAAACTGAACCCGAGCGCCGTCTGCAGTTTAAATACTAGCCCAGAGCACCATCTGCTGTTTAAAAACCAAACCAGAGCACCATCTGCTGTTTAAAAACCGAACCAGAGCGCCGCCTGCTGTTTAAGAGAACCAGCCCAGAGCGCCGCCTGCTGTTTAGGAGAACCAGCCCGGAGCGCCGCCTGCTGTTTAGTAGAACCAGCCCGGAGCGCCGCCTGCTGTTTAGGAGAACCAGCCCAGAGCGCCGCCTGCTGTTTAGGAGAACCAGCCCAGAGCGCCGCCTGCTGTTTAGTAGAACCAGCCCAGAGCGCCGCCTGCAGTTTAAGAACGGTCCCAGAGCGCCATCTGCAGTTTAAAAACCAGCCCAGAGCGCCGCCTGCTGTTTAAAAACCAGCCCAGAGCGCCGCCTGCTGTTTAAAAACCAGCCCAGAGCGCCGCCTGCTGTTTAAAAACCAGCCCAGAGCGCCGCCTGCTGTTTAAAAACCAGCCCAGAGCGCCGCCTGCTGTTTAAAAACCAGCCCAGAGCGCCGCCTGCCGTTCAAGAACGGTCCCAGAGCGGTCCTAGTCTAGAATGCCATAATCTGCTGTTAAACTTGCCTAGAGTGCCACCTGCTGTTAAAAAACGTTTAGAATAGATTTAAGCATACCCATACAGTTTTTTAAAAATATCAGGATTAATTACTCAAAATATTTTTTGCCATTTAACAATGTGTAAATTCAATGTTTATGTGGCTTGGTTTTGATTGCTGAAAGTCTTTTATCAGCTAAAACAATGCTGAAGTTTGATGTGGTATTTGAATGATTAGCTGTTGTGCATGAAGCTGAAGTTTGGGTTCTCTTTGCAGGATTTTATGCGACAGGCAGGTGAGGTGACCTATGCGGATGCCCATAAGGAGCGTGCAAATGAGGGCGTCATTGAGTTTCGCTCTTACTCTGATATGCGGAGAGCTCTGGAGAAACTGGATGGCACTGACATTAATGGCAGGAAGATTCGTCTGGTTGAAGATAAGCCACGAAGACGACGCTCCTACTCTGGCAGTCGCTCCCGGTGAGACTTTGCAATTTTTGCTTCTGGTAAATCTCGGGGATCAGTTTCCGCAATTGACAGCAAGAACACACATAGAAGGCTTGTCCAATTAACACGCAGCATATGAATGTGTTCAAAAGAATTAAAAACACCAAAATGGGATGTATTTATACCGCATTTTGAAAGTGAAAGCACCTCATATTCACCGATTATAAAGTTCAGTATTTATTACACGACGTTCTCTTCTTTACATTTACATTATAAACACATTTAGCTCTGTGCATATCGACTTCAGTTCCGATAATAACCGATAATCATTGTATTTATTTATTTATTCTGTTTAATTGATTTATTTATTTTAGCCCCTTAACTGAAAGACGTGATTTTATTTGTGTGTGCGTAGTGTAAACAGTGGGCGGTTTAAATGTAAAAAAAAAAAAAAAAGAAGGTAAAATTAAACACAAACTTTTTGTCTTTCAAACATTTATTTTTTCTATTTTAATATCTCGCTGTTAGCTAGTCTTTCAACAAATAACAATGTAAGAATGATAATTATAACGATGATAATAACGGGGAGGGAAACCCCTGTGTTTGAATAATATTTTGCTCAAACTGAGTCTTGAGTTAAAGTAACCATTTATGGGATAATACCTGTTATATATTATACTGTCATTCCTCCTAAAAATACAGAGATTTGATTTTTTTTTTGGCCCATATCGCCCAGCCTTAGCCTGTAGTGTTTTTTTTTTTTTCACTTAAATTTGGGGTGTTTCTCCAAATCCAGACCTCCATGGGTTAATCAATATGATTTCCATTTAAAATTTTTTTTCTGTTGTTTTTGTTGTTTTTTGTCAGCACATTCAACTATGTAAAGAACATTTTCTTTGATTTCAGATGTAGGATGTTATTTTAGTGTTCCCTTTATTGTTTTGAGCAGTGTATTTAGTCATTTCAGTTACCTATTGTGTCCTTTTACTGATGTTTTAGATGATGTTTTTAGAAAAGTAACTTTAAAAACAATTGTAATTAGCAATTAATTAGTTTTTGCCAATTAACTTGCCCAACAAGAAGTAAAACAAAACTATTAAAACTAAACAAAAAAACGATTTATTTGCACTTTTTTTTTTCACCAGGTCTCGTAGCCGTCGTCGTTCACGCAGCAGGAGTCGCCGTAGCAGCCGTTCCCGTAGCAATTCAAGATCTCGCTCAAGGTAATTGTTGAAAGATAATTAAAACTGATCGAATCTTATTGTCTTCAGGAGCTTGTCTTTCATGGTCTTTCTTTTGGTCTTTTGCAGGTCCCGCTCTCGCCGTCACCGTTCCCGCTCCAGGTCAGGCCGCAGGTCTCGTTCCAAGTCAGGACACAAGTCTCGCTCCAAATCTCCATCCAGCAAGTCTCGCTCTCGCAACCGCAAATCTCATTCCCGCTCTCGCTCCCGCACGCACAAATCACGCAGTCGGTCAACTAGTCGCAAGTCTCGCTCCCGCTCCGATGATCGCAAGTCCCGCTCCAAGAGCACTTCTAAGGTGAAGTCAGACCGCGGCCGCTCCAAGGAGAAGTCAGTCAGTAAGAAATCCAGGAGCAGGTCTGCTTCGCCTATGGAGAATGGAGATGGGGAGCGTCCCAAATCTGCTTCCCGCTCTCCATCACCTCAGGCTGAACAGAGCAAGTACAAGTCTCCAGACAGGCACTCACGCTCCCGCTCGAAGTCTGCCTCGCGCTCTAAATCCCGCTCCCGTTCCAGATCTGCGTCCCAAGACTAGTGTAGAGAAGTTACTTTTTTTCCCCCCATTATTTTATCCTCCCCACCACCTAATTAGATGTACATTTGTCCAGGATAGTTTTCTAATGGCTATGGTGTCCAGATCCAGGCATTTCGTTTTTGCTTTTTAATTCTGTGTCTTCTATAGAGAGAATCATAGCTTCGATATTTTATACACACACACACAGACACACACACAGACACCAATGGCATGGAAAGATCATCTGATTAAATGTAGTGCGCTGCATGTCAATCTTTTTTAAACTGTGATCCTCTGTGCTGTGTGGGCTGGATTAAAGGCCTCTTGGTATTGAAACGACTGACCACTGCGTCTTGTGGCTTCTACAGTGCTGTCTGTCATCTAAAGAAACAAGGCTTCCTTTTCTTCATGTAATTAGCCAATTGAAAACTCTGTTTTTGTTTTATTAAATTTCACAACCTATTTCTCTGTTGTTGCTTGGTTTTTTTCAAATCTGCATGTTTTCTGTTTGTAATCAACTCAAACATGAAGACAGGGTGGTAGAGTAGGGGAGAGTAGCTCCCCTTTTTAAAATGACAGCTAGTCGTGTTGTGTTTGATCACAGCTCTGCCAATGAGAGTGGTTGAGCTCAAGTGCATCATTGAAAAGCAAATGAAAAGTTTCTTGAAGGGGGCGGGGCATGTCAGATGCTAAAGATTATTTGATTGGTGAAACTGAGGTGAGGAAAAGTGAAAAAAAAAATTTGATCCATTTTTTCTCATAAAGAAAATCTGGGTATATAGAGATCAGTATATGAAATGGCAGTACCGTGATAACGGTCGGAGAACATTATATTTAACTGTTTGAGTGACTCACAGCTCACCTGCAGCATTTGCCTGTACTTTAGGTTGTTCATCCATTAATCATTTTAACCTGAAGCTCTTTAATTTTGGGCAGAATTGCATAAGAAATGTAACTTCTTATTTTTTCCAATTCCTGTGATTTTTTTTTTTTATTCAGTTGAAGTCAGAATTATTAGCCCCCCTGTTTATTTTTTATATTTCCCCAATTTATGTTTAAAAGAGATTTTTATAATAGTTTTAATAACTCATCTCTAATAACTGATTTGTTTTATCTTTGCCATGATGACAGTAAATAATATTTGACTAGATATTTTTCAAGACACTTCTATACAGCTTAAAGTGACATTTAAATGCTTAACTAGGTTAACTAGGCAGGTTAGGGTAATTAGGCAAATTTTTGTATAACGATGGTTTGTTCTGTAGACTATTGAAAAAAAATATAGCCTGAAGGGGCAAAAATTTTTTTACCCTAAATGGCTTTTCAAAAATGAAATACTGCTTTTATCCTAGCCAAAATTAAAGACTTTCTCCAGAAGAAAAATATTATCGGACACACTGAAGATTTCCTTGCTCTGTTAAACAGCATTTGGGAAATATTTAAAAAATAATAAAAAGGGGGGCAAATAATTCTGAATTCAACTGTATGTGTGTGTGTGTATATATATATATATATAAATATATATATATATATATATATATATATATATATATATATATATATATATATATATATATATATATATATATATATAAGCCCTTAAACATTAACACCTGCCAACCAGCCAAATGCGGGTAGGTTTTAGCTGAGGCTAGTTAGACAGCCACCCCCACTAGCCACTTTGGCTGGTTAAAAATAATTTTTAAATTGCCAGTGCTGGCTCATCACTAATCAATTGAATTTTAGTTAATGTATAGTTTTATGTATAAAACGTATGTTTAGTTTTAATATACAGCTATAATTTGTTTTGACCCATTATGTAAATATTGTGGTGAGGAAATCATTAGTTTGGTGTAGCCAGAGGATAAAATTAGTAAATCTTTAGTGTTGAGCCCTGAAAAGTCATGTGAAATACAACTAATTGCAATGATCATACACAACCCTCAAATAAAAGTTAAATGAATGAGGAGGCATCTGGATTTTAAATTTAAGCATGCCAAAGTCTGTTTAATTTATGTAAATTATTTTTCCCAACAATAAAAATGTGGCTAGTGAAAATGGCGAATGACTTGTAATGCTGGAAAACTAATAGCCGTAGTAGCACACACACACACACATTTTTTAAATGCTAAATTCAAATACAATGGCATTCATTCATCCCTTTATTAATCCGGGGCAGGCCACAGCGGAATGAACCGCCAACTTATCTAGCATTTATTTTACACAGCGGATGCCCTTCCAGCTGCAACCCATCTTTGGGAAATATCCATTCACACTCACACTACGGACATTTTAGCCCACCCAATTCATCTGTACCGCATGTCTTTGGACTTGTGGGGGAAACCGGAGCACCCGGAGGAAACCCACACCAACACGAGGAGAACATGCAAACTCCACACAGAAATGCCAACTGACCCAGCCGAGGCTCGAACCAGCGACCTTCTTGCTGTGAGGCGAACATGCTACCCAAGGCTCAACAGAAAATAATATATGAAAAATACAAAAATCATCCAAACTAAAGTAAAATTAAGAGTGAAAATAAAAAAATAAATAAGAAATCAATATAAAACAGATACCGGAAGTTACATGAGACAAATAAATCAAACATTTTTTGTTTTCATTTTAGCCAGGCCATGCGAAAAGAATAAAATATTTGGCTAATACAATTATAACATTTATCAAATCGTGCAAAGCAGAACAATCTTCAGTAATTCCATATAGTACATCTTGTAATGTGAAGTCAAACCTTCAGCATCCAGTTAGAATTTTCCTGCCTAGGTTGCAGGATGGAAAGTTGCGCGTCTTTTAGGATGCGACAGTCACGTGATTCCTCGTCATACATTTGCGCAGGGCTCAATGCTAGCAAGAAGAGGCTGTAGACACATTTCTTCTGATTTAAAAAAGCTTTTTAAACTGCTGTTTATCGATGCTCTGGAAGGTGTGATACACAGAGAGTCTGTACCGGGAGAGTCGACAGACGGGCTGACTGATATACATACAAAGTGTCTGCGTACTGGAGGTCAGTACATGTAAACATCCTTTACATTAAAGTGCCGTAGCTTTTGCTCCTGCAGTGTTGTCCATTCTTACATATAATTATTAGAGAACTTTGTGTTTGATTCTTGTCATTAATTCTGTCATTGGTGTATTTTTTTCAAGGTTTTGCAGGTAAACAGTCATGACTGGTGAGTATTAAATACAATACACTTCTGCATGATAGTTTAACACGATAGGTGTTTTGCATCATTATCCACACATATTTTAATATTGTCTAACTTTGTGTTTGGATGCAGTCGATGAGTTATTAATAATCGACATATAACTTGTTTATAACAGTTTTCTTATTGGTTTGAAAATTAATTAAGATTTATATTATTATTATTATTATTATTATTATTATTATTACTACCATTATTGCTATATTAAACCTTTATTTTACCAGGACACATTGAGATTAAAAATCTATTTTACAAGAGTGTCCTGGCCAAGATTAGGCAGTATACATGTCACATGGGTCTAACAGACGGCAAGCAAAAAACAATTAACAGTTAACATGAATAACACATTGACAAACAAACTGTTCAAAACGTCCACAAGCCTGTGTTTCAATTTCTAATTCATTTATACTTTTTTAAGCATTTTGTGAAATCAATTTAAACTACAACTTTGTTTGTAGATAATTCCATGCTAAAGGTGCTGCGTATTTAAAGGGGCATGAAACCCCCCTCTATCAGCAGGGTGTTTTCACACCTCTACTTTGGAAAAAGTCAGGAAAGTGGGCGTGTCCAGCTCTTTTTAGGGGGGAGTGTCGGAGGAGGGAAAAAGGCGTGGTCTGTAAAAATTTACATAAAAATGGAAGTGTCGGTTTGGGCAGGATGAAATAGAACATCACACGATTAAAATGTGTTGCAAACACTGTTACCTGCAAACTCCATCCCTCAAGCTTTACAGTGAACAGCTCGGACCCATAAGGATTCAATTTGTTACATGAATTTTGAATAGCAATGCACATGAAATATCATGAACGACTGGTCATGAAAGTTTGGTACTACACCCAAACAAAATCTGACTGTAAGAAAGAGACCAAAACTTAAAAAGATACTTCATCCAATGACTGAACTTTTATTTATTTGTACCATTTTTGGGCGAACTATCCCAATAAATGCATGCTCCAAAGTATTCAACAATTTAAGTTAAAATGTAATATTGTGTTTATTAAAACAGCACAATGGATTTAAATGTGAAAAAGTGCATACATCATATATTAACGTTATTTACTGTGGTTGTTAGATGCTGGAAAAGAATACAAATGCACCTTGAAAGTGCTTCAAAAGTGCTGGAATTTGAAGCTGTAAAAGGTGTAAAAACCCTGATACCAGAATTGCATAATGTTTTGAAGTTTTCATTTGGTGTGGTGGGAGGTAGAGGGGCTCCTGGTTTTCGGAGCTGGGATTGAGCATAATATGATTGAAGTTAAGGGCTCTAACATCTTGTTGGAAGAAGCTGTTAGCCGAGCGTCCATATTGATGATGACACGATGACTTTAAGCATGGACAGCACTTTTGTTAACATTTATGATTGCTTTAATTGTTTGTTTTTTCAGACCGAAGATTTGTGTTTGTCAATGAAGAAGAGCTGTTCGGCATGATGAAGGACATCGACTGCCTGTACTGTAGGATTCCAGTTATTGGATCTAAACATCACCTCAAAAAGAGACACCTCAGATTCGCCATCCATTATAAAGACTCTGACATTGGTAATTGAACAGTAAAGAACTCTACACTAGTTGTTTTACACTGAAATGATGTTTTCCACCTATTTAATCAGCTCTAACGCGGTCTGTATTCTCATACAGGAAAGTTCTCGATCCCCTGTTACTGCTCTGATGGAGGTCATGGCAGGAGTCACTGGCATTGCCCAATGTGCAAAAAAATATTGCAGAGGACAAAGGATTTCAGAATCCACATCCACAACCATGGTTTGTTTTTTATCTGTTTGGGAGTGTGTGGGCCAGTGACACGCATCAAAACACGGCCTGCTTTTTAAAAAGTTTTTACTTGGAGTTTTTGACTTCTTTATAGTCCAAATATCTAAAAATTCTTAAATCAAAAAGCATTTTCTAGACGAGCAAAAAAAATATTGTTTTCTGAAATAATAAGTCAAAATTAAGACTTTAATTTTTACTTTAAAATATGACAAGTAATGTATTTTTTTGCTTTGAATTAGGATTATGTTGCTAACTTTATTGGCAAATTGGCTTGTTTTTTAATTTTCTTAAGGGTTTTTTTGCCTTTTATTATCGGGATAGTGGAGGTTACACACAGGAAAGCAATGGGAGGAAGAGGGGAAGGATTGGCAAAGGACCTCGAGTCGGGAATCAAACTCAGGTCACCGTGAGCACCACAGTGCTATATGTCGGCACACTTAACCACTAGGCTATTGGTGCCAATGCAAATTGGCTTATTTTAAGGAAAGAAATACAGTTTTGACATCATTTCTAATATGAAGAAATGTTTTGTGTCTTAATTTAAGAATTTTTGGATATTTAAAATAGAAACAAAAGCAAAACCTTTTGAGTTGATTTACAGAACCAATGCCCAAAAATGTCAGTCAGTGTCAGTCAACTCCATTTCACTCACTTAATTCTAGATCAACATCCTGTCAGGAACAGTGTTGTGAGAGTTACTTTAAAAATGTATCAATTACCAATTAGATCAATTAAATTGTATGTAAATAGTTGCTTTGTCTGAAAAGTAACTTACCTGTGCTCTAATTTAATTACTTGACTAAATACTCCCCCCCCCCCCCCCCCCAAAAATAGAATAGTGTTGATTTAGCTCATTTCCAATAAGTAATTTGAACAAACTTTATTTGAGTGTATATGCACTTGACTCTAATCTTTCAATAATTAGTAATCCATGTCTGATCTGTTTCATGCAATTGCAGGTGTTAAGATGACCGACAAATCCACAGGTGAGAGATGATGTTTAATCATTCATTCATTCATTCATTCATTCATTCATTTTTTGTTTGGCTTAGTCCCTTTATTAATGTGGGGTCACTGCAGCAGAATGAATCGCCAACTTATCCAGCATGCTTTACACAGCGGATGCCCTTCCAGCTGCAACCCATCTCTGGGAAACATCTCATACACACTCATTCACACACAGACATTTTAGCCTACCCAAATCACCTGTACTGTCTTTTGACTGAGGGGGAAACCGCGGGGGAACATGTGAACTCCACATAGAAACGACAACTGACCCATCCGAGGCACGAACCAGCGACCTTCTTGCTGTGAGGCGACAGCACTACCTATTGTGCCACCGCGTCGCCCCATGTTTAATCATTTTCAGTAATAATCAAATCATTGACTGTTCACAAAACAAGTCAGTCAGTGATTTAAAGGAATAGTGCACCAGAAAAGAAATGAATCTTTCCTCTTAATTTACTTGTCCTCAGGTCATCCAAGATGTAGGTGACTTTTAGTTTCTAAAATGCAACACTAAAGAAGATTGTGGTTCTTGGTGATTCACATAATGCATGCACTTTTTGAGATTTAATAGCGCTGTTATGTCCTGTTATGCTCACACAAGCGTGGAAGAAGCGCCAAGCACAAGTGACTTACATGTTAAGTTAATGAAAAGCTGCGAATAGACATCCTGTGGCGCGATACGTGCGAATGGCGCAGCGCGAATGACGCGAATTGAGCGTTTTGCTCATTTCGCACAAATCACTCGAGTTCGAAAATCTAAACTTCAGCAGACATTCGCGCCACATTAACCAATCAGGAACTTGCTCTTGTGGGGGCGTGATTATGACATAGCACCTGTTGTTGGTGTCCCAGGGGGAAATCCTCCTGCACACACCGACAACAGTTCATCAAACCGGGCTTGGCTCAGTCAGAAGCACCGCTGAAAGCCTCCATCATCCAGGCTAAGTTTCTGGAGGAGTTTCTGAGCTCACAGAGCTGGGTGCACCTCTGAAAGGATCTAGTGGACTCAGACATTGCTCCAAATGTATCAACGCTGTTTTTCAGCCTTCATAAAGTACATAAACACAGTTATTTTCTCAATTACATCCAAGTTAGCCATTTAGCAACGAAGCTACAGTCACCGGGCAGACAGAAGCCCTGCCCATCACGCGAATCCGCGTCTGTTCTGAAGTGAATTTGAATGAAGCAAGTAAACTCAACTGTTTAAACGTCTTATTACACGCGAATAGTGCGATTTATCTGCGCGTTATGCGTCTGGTGTTAACACAGCATTAGCTTTTCACTGACAGGCCAAATTTAGCCTCATTTTAGCCTAGGTGTCATCTTTTAAACACAAAAAAGTTTGCTGGGTGTATTCCCAATTTTACCTAAATGTTTTTTCCCCTTCCAGCTGAGCTAGAACCTACGGCAGTTCTCCTGCAGACTCTACAAAGCAATAACAACAACAACAGCAGCCACAACAATAACGAAGACACGACTTCAAGCGGTAAGCTAACATGCCAGAAGTGCGAAGTCTACTTCACCACCGCGTCGAATTTGCGACGGCACGAGAGGCTGCAGCACGACCAAGACCAGCAGCCCATGTTATGCATAGATGCCAAAAAAGCCATCTACGTGACGCCCAAGGATCTGCACGGCCCCAGAGTGCCCATTCACATCCGCAAGTCCTTCGCCCTGCAGATTCTGCTGTGTGAGCTGGAGGAATGCTGGGACTTCATGAAGACGCAGGCCCAGAACGGGAATCCAGGGAAAGAGTGCCGTCACCTGGTCAGGACGAACCATGCGCGGGCTTACACCATGCCTCCACCGCTGTGTGTGATCTCTCTGGAGGAAATGACCCACAAAAACCTCCTGTCCAAAGCGGAGGGCGAAGAGTGCCAGCAAATGAACTCCAAAGCATGTTCAGAGGGAGTCGACTGCGTCTACCCTATTCTCTGGGGGGAGCAAGACCTTCTATTAGAGCGCTGCATCTATTTTTCTGTGCACACGGGGCTCAAGGACAAATGGTGTCAGTTTGGAAGGACGCGCGTCTCATTTGACATCAGATCCAAAGTCTGGAAGTGCCAGTGTGAAGGTGGCGGAGCCCACAGCTGTGTTCACAAGTGTCTGTCCATGTGGTGGCTGTTTCAGGAGCGTCCCGAGCTGCTGGAGAATACCATCGAAATCACTGTCGAGAGAGTGGACTTGATTGAGGAGGTGGTCATGAATGCAGAAGATGCGAATAAAATGTCTACAGAGGTCGATGAGCTCTGCTAGGTTCACCCTTAAGAAGTACAGGCTCATTTTCTGTGATTAAAACACTGGGCATACTGTTGATATTTTCGTGGAATTTGTTTAAGGCGCAGTATGTGGTTTAGGCCACTAGAGGGCACGTGTTCACAATAAACAAAAGTGTGTTTTAGATGACTGTAAGTGTGGAATCGTGGCAGTTGTGGTCTTCATCTTATGGCACTCCTGCGGAAATCATGTTGATGGATGAGTAAAGTATTCAAAACTTAGTGAAGTTTATTCATAAACTAATTTCGAGAGGATCACGTGCTTATGATTTATCACTGCCGATCCCGTATTTGCTAATAACTATCTTCCAATCACAAGAGCCCTAAGCTACTATAAATAACCGCAGTTTTCAGCTCATTTTATCTTCGTTTGGTAGAAACCCCTCCTCCTCCCCTTTTCTTCTCCTTTACCTCTGATTGGGCGGCACGGCGGCCCAGTGGTTACCACTGCGAGCCCCACAGCAAGAACACTGCCAGCCCTGGTCCCTTAGGGCCGTTGGGTGTTTCTGTGAGGAGTTTGTATGTTCTCCCCGTGTTTGTGTGGGTTTTCCCCGGGTTCTCCGGTTTCCTCCCACCATCCAAAGACATTGAACACGTATAACAATCAAGCTTTTGTCTAACCCCTCTGTTCCCTTAGCTACCGCAGTCGGGGAGTTCTGAGATCCACCGAGATCAGGCTCCCCTCTCGCTCTGCCAACGGGAGGAAGCCCCGGGCTCGAGGATCCCTTGAGCTCAGGGCTCTCTCCCGGGACAGCATGCCAAACAAGCTTTTATAAATCATCAGCTAAGTGTGAACTCTTGAAATATCATAGTATGAAGCAGAGTAAATCTGAAAGCCGTGAAGTGTAACTTGAAAAACAGCAGAGCTTTTATTATGCCTCAGTCCACTTCTTCCTGTTCTTCGGCTCGTGATCATGCGGAGAAAAAGTTGTGCTGTTTTATCAGACCTAAGTCAAATAAAACACACAACATATTAAAGTCTTGCTGCTGTTTCCCTGTTTACTAGAAAATCAAACCAGAAATCGAGGGTGCGCAACGTCATTAGCATAAACACACAGCAAATGTCTCACTAGCTAAAGTGGCTTATTTCTTTGAATTTTAACCTTCTTATAAAGTTTGGAGATAATTAACACTGGTCTTAGCTGACAGGAATGGCCCCCGGTGTGGTCTTCTGCTGCTGTAGCCCATCTGCCTAAAGGTTGGAGTGTTGTGTATTCAGAGATGCTCTTCTGTATACCTCAATCGTAACGAGTGCTTATTTGAGTTACTGTTGCCTTTCTATCAGCTGGAACCAGTCTGGCCATTCTCCTATGACATCAACTAGGCATTTGTGGCCACAAATTTGCCGCTCTCTGGATATTTCCTCTTTTTTCAGACCATTCTCTGTAAACTCTAAAGATGGTTGTGCGTGAAAATCTCAATAGATCAGCAGTTTCTGAAATACTCAGACCAGCCCGTCTGGCACTAATAACCATGCCATGCTCAAAGTCACTTAAATCATCTTTCTTCTCCATCCTGATGCTCAGTTTGAACTGCAGCAGATCGTCTTGATCATGTCTATTGAATTGAATTGCTGCTATGTGATTGGCTGATTAGAAATGTGCGTTAACGAGCAGATGGACAGGTGTACCTAATAAAGTGGTGAGTGTATGTTCAAATTAGAGCAAACCTGTGGTGGGATTTCCACTTTCACATGGAGTGAAATCTCATTAAATAAAGTACATAATGTGGCATGACGTAAGTTACTACATGATGCAAAATCATTCCTGTATCACATAATATCATTCAAAAATCAATGAGTTTTGAATGAGTTTTCCAGTTCTCCTTAAGAACAAAGCAAAACGTGGTTTGTATTTCTCTCTTTGTGCTGAATGATTCCAAATGAACCAAATCATGTGAAATAATTTTGTGTACCATCATTTATTATTATCATTAGTTTACAAGTTCCTGCTTTTTTGGTCTTGTTTTATTCAGAGTTTAACCAGATTTGACAGTACTATGTGTTAAGTATGTTCAATAGTTTAACATTATTTTATATCGATAAATGGTTGGTCAACAAACACAATAATGAATGATATAAAAAAATACCACACTTTACTTGAAGGGGTGTCATTAAACCTTTATAATCATGACATGACACATGAGATTTTATGCATGTTTATAATAACTCATTAAGTGATACTTAAATGGAAAGTGGCTAGAAAGTGACAAGCTAAAAACAGCGTGACCATCCTGGTTTTAGCTGGACATAGCTGGTTTTGGCTGGGCTCCCAGCCTATCCAGCTAAAACCAATGGCTGAAAACCAGCCTGAAAGTGGCCAAAACCCTTCTAAAACCAGCCTGGTTAACCAGCTAAAACCAGCCAACCATCCTAGGCTGGTTTAAGCTGGATTTTTCAGGCCAATTTAAATGCAAAGATGACTTTGTTATGACAACTTAATGAACAAATAGATCACAATCTTGTTTTTGTCTGTCGTGACAACTTAACAATACTAAGACGTCATAAATCTGTCATAAACATGATTATCATGAAGACATTATAAATGTCATGAATTATATAACGGCGTCGTTAATATTTTTTGACTACAGTGGTACAAGCTGAATTTGTCATTAAATTGGGTCCCACTTTATATTAAGTGTCCTTAACTACTATGTACTTACCTCAAAAAAAAAAAAAAATACAATGTACTGACTGTGTTTATAATGTATTTGTGAACACTTGTGGTGCTTTTGAGTTGGGATAGAGGTTGGGTTATGAACAGGTTTGGTGGCATGGGTAGGTTTAAGAATGGGTTAAGGTGTATGGGATGGTCAACAGTGGTCAAAAGTTAATTACAGATGTAATTACATACATGTATTTAATCAAGCTTAAGTACACAGTAAATACATGTATTTACATGATAAGTACATTGTAGCAAACTAATAATTCCTGTGTAAGTACATATTAGTTAAGACCACTTAATATAAAGTGGGACCTTAAAGTGTTATTAAATATTAATAAAGCTGTTTAAAATGATTTGACAGAATAATGACACTTTTAATGAGACAATTTAATGATAAACAGTTTGTTCCACTGAAAACGTGATTGGAAGAATATTCATGACAAAATTATAATGCCTCATGACATGTTTAGGATTATTTTCTACTCGTTTTAGCACTTGTTTATGACTGTTTAGGACTATTATTAACACTGGATATGACGTATTTATGTCAAGTGTTCATAACAAACAATGTTATCTTTACATTTGAAATGCCACAACTAAGCAAATTACACTTATCGGCAGTTGTTATAAGCATGCATAAAATCCCATTCACATTCATGTGTGTCATGTCATTGTTATTATAAAGGTTTAGCAGTCTTTTGAACACCCCTTTAAGTGTTACCAAATTATGTGGTAATATTATAGCATAGTAACTGCATACTACTGTATATTTATGTTTGAGACCTTTTTTTTTTTTTGGTTTATTGATTACCATTTGGGCGACACAGTGGTTAGCACAGTCGTCTCACAGCAACAAGGTGGCTGATTTGAGTCCCGGCTGGGTCAGTTGGCATTTCTGTATGGAGTTTGCATGTTCTCCCCGTGTTGGCATGGGTTTCCTCTGCGTGCTCTGGTTTCCCCCACAGTCCAAAGACATGCTATATGTCAGGGGAGCCTGCACAGTTTAGCTCCAACTTTCTTTAACACGCCTGCCTGGAAGTTTCTACCTAGAAAGAGCTTGATTAGCTGGTTCAGGTGTGGTTAATTGGGGTTGGATCTAAAATATGCTGGACATCGTCCCTCCAGGACCGAGTTTGGACACCCTGGTGAACTGCATAAACTAAATTGGCCGTAGTGTATGAGTGTGCATGGTTGTACCCAGTACTGGGTTGCAGCTGGAAGGACATACGCTGTGTAAAACATATGCTGGATAAGTTGGTGGTTCATTCCGTTGTGGTGACCCCTGATTAATAAAGGGACCAAGCTATAGGAAACATTTGTATAACCAGATTTACTTACTTTAAGCTGAATTTAACCTGATTGCTTACTGTAGCAAAATGATGAGGAATTTGTGCTTACCAATGTGTTATTTCAAGTGAAACGTGGTTGATTTTAGTAAGGTAATTCAACCATAAAGACGTTTATTTATTTACTCAGTCATTTGCATTCACTCACTGCTGAAACAACCCGCTTTCATTCATTAATGACAGCTAAATATTATTAACGTTTCGTTTGCACTTGAAAACATGATGCTTTACCAAACAATCCACACAGATGCAGAAGACACAAGAGAAACTGTAATCTGTGGCAAAATTTGTTATTCATTTAACAAAAAGAATAAGAAAATACGTCTACTATTCCAAAAAGAACAGACTAGTAAACCATAGGTTATTTTCTATTGGTCTAAGTTTACTCAAAATATTGACTGGAGGAAGGTTTGGGTATTAACTAATAAATACTATAACTATAAATAATAACTATTAACTAATAAAAAAATCTAATTACAAATAAAATCAAAGAAATCTCATTTAAGATACCACACAAATTTTACCCTGTTAAGCATTTTCAACCAGATTTATTAAAGATATGGATGTCAATTGTTCGTTCTGTTCATCATACTCAGAAACAGTATCTCATATTTTCTGGCATTGTCCATATACAAAACGGTTATGGGGGAAGGTATCTAAATTTATAAATGATAAAGTGCTGTCAAAATTTATTGTACTGTATGAATATGTTATTTTTGGTTTCTTGAAATATGATAAGTTGGAAAGTGAAGCTTATGTGATTAATCTTCTGATCATACTTACCAAGTTTCATATCCATCCACCTCTGTTTTTAGCGGTACTTAAAGAACTAAATATTTATATAAATACCATTAAGGAGAATACAAACAAAAAAAAGCTGTTAAAACTGTTTATTTGTTTGACACTTTTAAGTTATTGTAAGTTAGCAAGGCCTAGCATTATTTATTTGTAGTATTTTATTTTCTTTTTTGTTGTATTATTTTGTTTTACTTATTGAGTTCTTGTAGCTCTTCATTTTTATATGCTTTTTATTTTTGTATATCTCTGGCATTGTTCTGTATGTATCGTTCTTGCAATAATAATAATAAAAAAACCAAGAGAAACTGTAAACGCAGCACACTTTCAAACATCAGGGGACTCTGCGCTTAGAACTCGCGCATGCGCAGATCTTATTCCTCCCGAGCAGGACCAGCACTGGTGAGAATAAATTCATTATCTGATCGCCTTCACATTACGCACAATTCATGTCATGCCATTATGACATGATCGATATAAATAGGTTTTACGTCGCGTGCTTTTTTTGATATTCACGACGACGCTCGTTTTACCGTATTTTTTCCTTTACACAATTATTAAATAAACCCGATATAATTAGCAATTAAGCTGAGGTTGCCAGGAAATTAAAGCATATGTGTTAACGTCGACCGTCAAGACAAGACAGCTTCTGTCTGTTCCTTCCAAACTCATCGGAATCTGACGACGATAATAAAGCAGGCTTTCAGTCAAAGCGCAGTCAAATAATGAATGGTTCGCCTGTTTTACACTTTACTGCACAAGAACATGGACTTCCGCCATTTTGCACTGCTTCAATAAAGACAATTCTGGCGAGAAGAGAGGATGTGCTGGAATTGAAGCTTTTTGAACTGGGACTGATCATACATCACCTCCACCATCAGTTTAAACGTTAGGCTAGGTAGCCTATAATCAAGCATCACCACTATCAGTTCATGCATTATGTATGGATAATCATCACCATCAGTGTAGGAAATCATCTTCACCACCATTATGAGTGTCCATGCATCTCACTCAAGTTCATCATCAGTTATCTGTCATTGTGGGTTGATTCTCTCTTTCACTTTTGCAAAGGAATGACAGAAAGTAGCCTACTAAATAACCATTTCCCCCTTTAATCATCGAATACACCACAGCATTGTAACTACTGCTACTAATTAGTATTATTTTATGTTGTAAACGAACCCCACGCCATTATAAGTAAACAAACATGTTTTCTGTCAAGAAATCCCTGCTGAAAAATCCAACTTAAACCAGCCTAGGTTGGTTGGCTGGTTTTAGCTGGTCGACCAGGCTGGTTTTAGAGGGGTTTTGGCCACTTCCAGCCTGGTCTTAGCTGGTCAGGCTGGGAGATGACCAGCTAAAACCAGCTTGACCAGCCTAGCCAAGCTGGGAGTCCAGCCAAAACCAGCTATATCCAGCTTAAACCAGGTTGGTCAAGCTGGTTTTAGCTGGATTTGGCTGGTCAAATTTCCAGCCAGACCAGCTAAGACTAGGCTGGAAATGGCTAGAAACCAGCCTTGAAATGGCCAAAATCCCTCTAAAACCAGGCTGGTCAACCAGCTAAAACCAGCCAACCAGCCTAGGCTGGTTTAAGCTGGATTTTTCAGCAGGAATAAAAGTCCTAATTCCCAAAAAATACTTCTGTGGAAATGTTATAAAACAACATGACACGGTAGTTTATAGTAAATACTATAGTATTTTAAGTCATACTGTGGTAAAGTGTACTGTATATTTCTTACATCTTGTTATTAATGATTGCTCCATCATACTGTAGTATTAACAATAGTGAGCTGACGTACTGTAATAAATACTTTAGTTTTCACTTCAGGAAACTGCAGTGTATTGCATGGAAAATGTAGGACACGATGAATATTTTAATCCTCAAGTTTTATATGAGAACTGTGTCCTCAATCAGGTGGAAAGCATTGAAAACGATCCAACTCATTTTTTGTTTCCACATTACGAACTGCTTCCCTCTGGTAGAAGATATAGAGTCCACAAGTGTAGGTTAAACCGCTATCAGAAATCCTGTTTGTACCTGTTTCAGTGGGTTTAATTAAAAAGTATCTTTATAATTAGCATTTTAATTTTGTGATTGTTGTATTTTGTATTGTTTTTTTATTGCTTGTTTTAGTGAATGTCTGCAGCAATATGGTGATGCCCATAACAAATCTGTCAAGGACAATAAAGTTATACTACTACTACTACTACTACTAATAATGTAGTATAAGTTACCCTATAGTTGTAGAAAACTACAACATTGGGTTGTTTGATAATATTACTAAAGTTTTATTACCATAGCAATAATTACCACAACAGTACTTCCCTAAATGGTTAAAAAACACCATAGTATTTACTAGGGTGATACCATTAATTAATCTTACGTATCACGATCAAGTAGTATTGCTATAGTGTAATTCATAACTCAAATTATAAAGAAAATTGTCAGAAATACTATTTATCTTGTCATAATGCTTAAATGTAATTCATAATTCCCTTAAGGCCAAATAGTATTAATTGCATGTCACTTCACCTAAAATGTATGCATTCTTTTTGTTTAGTTTGTAGAAAACTGACCAACAACAAATACATTAAAATAAGGATACAAATTATACCCAATACAACCTGTTACTAAGGAGCTTTTTCCCAACAAAATTAGGCCATATGAAGTGGTCAAAAATTGTTTCGTGTTCATCTATTTTCATCTATTTTTTTATTTCTGTCTTATCAGGTAACAATCCAAAGTAATTCAGAACTTCACTTTGTGAGTCGTTCTTTTAAAGAGATTGCCGCGGTTGTTGTAGCCACTAAATCATATTAACAGAAACAGAAATGAACCGAGATGTGCGTTCGATCTGAAGCGTCAGAAAACGTGCAATAGGCTACCATAAAAGGCAGGAATTCTAGTATGCAGTTTTGCAACATTAAAAGTTTCTACAGACTATTAAATATATTGTTGCACAAACGTGAGAGCATCTTAGTGACTTTTTCACATGCAGCATTATCTATTGTAGATAAATTATTAATGACGATACTACCGTTTACAATCTACAGTGGCACCGCCAGTATTTTGGAGCCATAGTATCTCGATACCACCATAGTACATACCTCCCTACAGAAAAATCCAGTTTAAACCAGCCGGTTTGGCTGGTTTTAGCTGGTCGGCCAGGCTGGTTTTAGAGGGGTTTTGGCCATTTCCAGACTGGTTTCCAGCCATTTCCAGCCTGGTCTTAGCTGGTCAGGCTGGGAGATGACCATCTAAAACCAGCTTGACCAGCCTAGCCAGGCTGGGAGCCCAGCTAAAACCAGCTATGTCCAGCTTAAACCAGGCTGGTCAAGCTGATTTTAGCTGGATTTAGCTGGTAATTTCCCAGCTCAACCAGCTAAGACCAGGCTGGAAATGGCTGGAAACCAGTCTGGAAATGGCCAAAACCCCTCTAAAACCAGGCTGGTCAACCAGCTAAAACAGCCAACCGGCCTAGACTGGTTTAAGCTGGATTTTTCAGCAAGGCTGTCAACATTGCGATGTGAAAATAAGGTATTTACCCTCCATAATAAAGGATAAATCCCCAAACTACTAAATATGTTCTTCTGGAGCTGTTTCATTGTAAATAAACAGTTAAATGGTCAGTAATATGTTTTATTATTTTTATTTACAAATGAAAAAATTAATAGTATATATTAGCAGAACATAAATTAGCAAACAGTTCAGATAATTTAAATGAATAGCTATTATAAAGAAATTGAATCAAGTTATCAAATCTCAATCTTTTCTTCACTGTATAATGTAAACAATCTGATTAAAGAGCAGCGAATGAATCTCTTATTTATTTAGAACAGTGGTCACCAAACTTGTTCCTGGAGGGCCGGTGTCCTGCAAGTATTAGCTTCAACCCTAATCAAACACACCTAAACAAGCCAATCAAGCTGTTACTAGGTATACTTGAAACACCCAGGCAGGTGTGTTGAGGCAAGTTGGAGCTAAACCCTGCAGGGACACCGGCCCTCCAGGACCGTGATTGGTGACCCCTGATTTAGAATTTTAGTTTGTTTACATTAAATAACAGAGGTGACACTTTAAAAATGCACAGATATGACATTAAAATGAAAGCATTCGATTGCTTTTCTAACTTTTTATGCTCATTTAGGATAAATATAGTTGTCTTTGAAAAAAACCCACCAAGATCGACATCTTTAAATGTTGTTATTATTAATTATGTGTTAATGTTTGTTCAAACACGCACCCAAAACCCAGACTTTCGCTCCATTTTAAATCACGTGTACAGAATCAGTTTGGGAAACAGCGTCTATTTATTACTATGGACTATGGAGCACGTCAGCTGACAGTTACGCACCGCTATATGACTGCTTGGAGGATCGCATGGGAGGAGTGACAGATCCTGTATTAAAAAAAAGGGGGAATCCTGCCATTTTTATATTTGTTTCAAAGTGTTTTCATGCCTAAATAAATCGAAAGCAATAGAACAGACTCACATTTAAGAGCAAGGGGCGGCCCCTGGTGGTTCGGTGGTATGGGTTGCGTTTAGGGAGGATTGGCTCTTTAATGTTTAATTCCACCCTTCAGAGAAAGACTAAAAATACAAGGGGAAATACGGAAAAATACATTTAACGCATGATAGTAGGATAGAACTGTAAAATACGGGAGAATCCTGAGAAAAACGGGAGGTTTAACAGATGTGGCGTAGTACAGGTGAACCTTGCAACCCTAGTATTTACTATGAAGTGTGTACATTCTTACAAGAAGCATTTTTATATAGTGTGACTGAAGAACAAGAATAATTTGTATAATTTTTTTTTAAACCAACAACAGCAGTAAAGAAACTGAATCTTTTATGAGTTTGTTGCGGAATAATGACCTGCTTCTGTATATCTGTATGTCCCTGATTTCTCTGTTAGTGGTACTGAGCACAGTCTTGCTATGAGTGCCAAAGTCGACCTGGATGTCCTTCCACACAATGCCGACGGCCCGTCTGAAAGCAGCGTCTCTCACGCTCCCATCGACAGCTCCGCTCACCGGCTGAAACCCCAGGACACCACCACTATCATTTTCCCTGGTACGTATATTTGAATAAAGAGTTGATGAATGTTATGATCATCTAAACCTAATTTCTGGAAGGCCGCAGCTCTGCTTTTGCTCCAATCCTAATCAAACACAGCTGATCCAACTAATCAAGGTGTTCAAGACTACTAGGCTGCATCCGAAACCGCCTACTACTCAGTACGTACTGCATTTGAATTAATTTGTACTAGTCGGCCATTAGACAAGTATGATCTATATAGTATAAATGTGAGAAGTAGGAATTCGGATGTACTACATCTGCCATTTTGTCACTCCCATTCATGAATTCTCTCGCAGGGCATCATGGGATAGAGTAGCGTGTATGCACACTTCAGAATCTCGCCGGAAGTAGGTCATCCGGGTACTTCTCACATACTAATTTTCGAGTTCTATGAATTCGGTCATATTACTCGACTCGCATACTGATTTTAGCGTACTATAGTATGGAAGTGAAGTCTAGAGACTATTAGGCAGGTGTGAGTTGGAGGTGGTTGGAGATAAACTATGCAGAGCTGTGGCCCTCCAGGAACTGAGTTTGAGACCACTGCCTTAAAGGGACACTCCACTTTAAAAAAAAAAAAGTTATATTATTATATAAACCATGGCATTTTAAATATACTGCCATAATTAATTTGTAGTTATTTTTATGTTTTGTTTTGTATAGTACCCCACTGCATTATTAGTTAACAAACACGTTTCTTTCAGCTTCAAATTCCTAAAATTTGACGAATACTTTTGTGGAAGTGATATAAAAAACCTCACCTCATTTTTTTCAGGTGCTTATATTTGAATAGAGAGTCCTTAAACTTTGTGATTATCCAAACCTCAAGGGGACACTCCACTCGTTGTATTCTTTATTGTATTTTTGGGTTAAAAGGTTTTACTAGTTTTGAATGCCATGTCTAGCGGGAGCACTTTTAGCTTAGCTTAGCATAGACCATTGAATCAGATTAGACCATTAGCGTCTCGTGCTTCATTATAATGCTTTCGATACTTTTTCTAGTAAAATAATTAAACTTCTGTAGTTACATCATGTACTAAGACAAACAAAATACGAAAAAAATTAATAATTTGTATTTTATAAGCTGATATGGCAAGTGTCACGTTTGTTGAAGAGACGGGAACAAAAGGTGTTGGATCCAAGTGCAGTTTTATTTACAAGATCATGCAGTGAACGGAAAAACAAGGTGTCCGACGTTCAAAAAATAACAAAACATCCAATGTTCAAAGTTTAAGGCTTTCGAAAATCATGATCACAGTATATATATGTCCATGCCTAATATCCGACAGCCAGAAAGTGATTATTTTTTTATAAATTGTTAAATTTTTGATATTTGTTATGCAGCAAGCCCAGAGATTGTTGTGTACACTATGATTCTATATAAAATTAACTTTAATGTGTGATAGGAATAAAACGTGATCATAAACGAATGATTTCTCCACTCAAATGAATGGCAGCTTGGACCCGGCAACAGTATTATATACGTCTCAAACACGTCACCACTTAACAAGCGGATATACCCACCATAATAAGGGATAAATCCTCAAATTACTAAATATGTTCTTCTGGAGCTGTTTTATTGTAAATAAACAGTTAAATGGTCAGTAATATGTTTTATTATTTTTATTTACAAATGAAACAAATAAATAGTATATATTAACAGAAAATAAATTAGCAAACAGTTCAGATAATTTAAATGAATAGCTATTATAAAGAAATTGAATGAAGTTATCAAATCTCAATCTTTTCTTCACTGTATAATTTAAACAATCTGATTAAAGAGCAACAAATGAATCTCTTATTTATTTAGAATTTTAGTTTGTTTACATTAAATAACAGAGGTGTCACTTTACAAATGCACAGATATGACATTATAATGAAAGCAAAACAAGGTGCAAAACAAGGTGTCCGGCGTTCAAAAAATAACAAAACATCCAATGTTCAAAGTAACAACTAAACAAACCCAGAAACTAAGGCAAGAATCAGAATCGGGAACAACAAACTCACTTAAGAAGACTTACTAGGAATGCAGACAATATAGACAAACGACGCAGTAACAAACAGTGGGTAAATGGTTGTATAAATAGTCCAGGAAATCAACAGGAACAGCTGTGAATGGCCAATCAGTGTAAGTGATACCGGGTGTAATGCGCGTGGTATGTATGGACTTGTAGTTCTTAAGCCACTGTAGTTCGCTGAGTGTGCTGCCGAACTACAGACAGTCATGACAGCAAGGAACTATACACTCATTCTGGCGTAATAATCAAGGGACTTTGCTGCTGTCCCATCCGAGAGGGAGTCTGGGGTTCTCTCCTAAGACTGCAGCCCTCGCAACCTGGGTCTGGAAAGGCAGATGAAAATGAATGTTTGATTAACTTACATGGATTATTTAATCACTTTAAGAGTAATAACGTGTGCTTGTGACATAATTGTTTGATTACATAAACAATCTACTTTTAAGTGGTTAATGATTTTAAATGTAGACTAAATTACATTGGTGTCCAGGGTTGAGGGATTGAGTATGAACTAAATTCACATGCTCTCTTTATGACAACAAGCTTTTATTTTCTATAGCTTCTGCTCATCCATTGCCAAAAGTGGAGCTGCCTCAAAATGCAATCAAGGCGATTAAAGGCAGTGAACTGGAGGCCACATCACTTCCTGCTCAGGTCGGAGGCACCATCGTCCATGTTCTGGGCTGGAAGGAGGGAATGGCAATCCTGCCTGGAAGCAATCTGAAGGTGAGCAAAGTCTGTGCTTCATTCTACCGATCAGCGTCTTTATTAGCACCAGTGTCTGAAGTCATCTTGTAGGGCATTTCTTAGTAGCCTCTCTTAGAGATACCCTGAAGGATCAGCATCTCATCATCCCAGTGGAATGGAGTTCCTTTCATTTACATTTTATTTTTGTCTTTCTTTTCCTTTACATTTCTTTTCTTTCCTTTTTCTTTATTTTATTAATGTATTATTAGTATTATTTATTCAACTAAACTTCAATTGAATTAAACAGTAAATGCTTTTATTTTATAACTTAAAAATACCCATTTTTATAGCAAATGCCCACTAAGTGTTATTATTTTATTTTTTTTGCAGTTGTGTGTTAGCGATACTGGTGCGCTGGAAGTGATCAGTGAAGGTAAAATAGGCCCTACTAACCTGCCCACTGAAGGAGCACAGATGAAACCAGCTAATATGGAGTTCAAACAAACTGAAAAATCAGGTAATTGTTTGTGAAATACTGTGGGATTATCACAGCTTCATGATGTTTTAAAGTTTATAGATTGTTATTAACAGAAGTGCAGTCAGTCAGGGCCCAGAATGAACACTGTCCTGGCACAAACATGAGGAAATCTGGCCTTGAAGAGGATACAAAATAGAGTTAAGGTTATTGCACACTGAATCCGAAATGTTAGTCTGTACTTTTCACACGTAAAAAAATTTATTAAACCTTGCGTTGTTTAAATTGTATCGTCACACTGCCTCTGAAACTTTCGGCCATTATAACAGGCAGGGCCGGATTAACCAATGGTCCTTATAGGGCACAGGCCCAGGGGTCCGTGCGCCCTAGGGGCCCCTGCGAGGGGGGAGAAAAAAAGACAATTTCGGAGTGTCTTTTTAGGCTAATTGCAAATAGCGCATCTAGTTGGAATAATCTATTCAGGGTTTACGCCCATCGATGCCTGATTGATAGAGACAACATGAGTAAAGAGCTGTGCAGCATTACAGCTGCAGTGGCGCACCTTTTAAGGGTCACAGCCTCATCTTTTGACGCGATTGATCATCAACTCGGTTCGAATCCACCATCAGCTGAACTCGTGCTACTTTTTTTTCTCCCATTTACATATCAGATTGGAAATATATTTATTTTTAACAGGAAGGAAACATTTTTTTTTAAATAATGCAAATGTGATATAAAGTTACAAGTGTCTCGTGGGTATTTACTAATGTTTAGTCTTATTATAGGTGCCTCCCTCTCTGCAAAAACTATATTGCTCAGACTACTGTATTTCCTCTGAGCAAAAAAATCGCGATCACATATTAATATTATTATTATTATATTTAAATTGCCTTTCTTTCTTTAACTAAACAGAATGCTGTAATTGGTCAAGAGCGGAAACGTCAGTTTTGTAATAACCCGCACTAAACTGAGCGGACTGTAGTGTAACGTTATATCTGTCATAGATCAAAAATGAGTGGACAAGTGGATTTAGTAAACGCGACAGAAAGAGGAGAGGAGGCGTCTTTATTGAGGCATTTTCCATACACACCATCTTTAAACAGACCCATGATCAGGAGAATGAGGGTACAGAAGAAGACGTTATGGTAACTTTAAATGATGAGTAGCTAGCATTAACCAGGCGGAGGAGGCTAACGACAGCGCAGCGCATACTGGATTCATCGTGTGAGAGACAGACAGAAAGAGAGAGAGAGAGAGAGAGAGAGAGAGGCCCAGAAGAGGAGAGAGAGGGGAGAGTAGAGGTATAGTGTCTGTGATTTCGTATTCTTTTAGGTTTATAATCAAGTCTTCATCACGAGAAGAGTAGAGAAAATACAGGGAGAGAAGGAGAGAGAGACAGTAAATCAGTGTTTGTATTATGAAAGACGCAGATTCATAGAACTCAGATTCATAGAACTGGATTGGAGAAGCATTGTGTGTTATATGCATGGCAATAATATGCTTTATAAAAGCAATACATTAAAATACCCTTAAAAAAATAAAAATAAATAAAAAATAATAATAATAATAATAATATATATATATATATATATATATATATATATATATATATATATATATAGTTTTATTAGTATTTTTATTTAATGCTTTGAAAAATAATTTAAATCTTTGTAGACTATAAATACATATGTACTATATATCATTTATTTAAATATGTGGGCAACAAATTATAGATTCATTTTATTTAAAAATTATTATATTATTCTTATTTTTTAAATTCAACTATAGGGGTGCGGCCAGGTAAGGGGCCTTACAAGGTAATGTGCCCAGTGGCCCCTGAGTTCTTAATCCGGGCCTGATAACAGGGTTCGATGTTTTCCATTTTCGCATCTGAAAAGGCAATCTGAGATCTCAGAGCCACCGTACAAGCAAAAAGCTAAATACAGAATGTCGTCAATTCAACTACAGACCTTCAGGGTGTACCCACACTAGGCACGGTTGGGTTAGGGTTATTGTAATTTAACATGTACTTGCAAAGTAGCCAGTTAAACGTCTGTTGAAGGAGCAGTATCAACAGATATTAAGCAGACAGTCTACTAATACTTAGTCAAATGGACCATCAAAATAAAGTGTTACCATGAATCGATATGAAACAGTCTCTTAAAAGTGATGGCGCATCTTCAGTTTCTTACTCAGGTGCGCTTTGCACTCACACTAAAAGCATAGTACGCCAAAGCCCAACCAAACCGCTTTTTGGGTTCCTTGGCACACCTCTTTTAACCAACCGAACCACGCCTGGGCCAGATTTCGAGCAATCTCAGTTGTCAAACATACAGGGAAATGCGCCTGGGCATGGTTCGGATAGCCTAGTGTTAGTTCACCCTTATTCTAGAGTTGGCTTAAAATTTGCTTTGAAGAGTGCACACAAAAATAATTATTCAATAATTGACTTAGAATTGGCTTTTGAGAGTTTACAAAATAGAATTATTTGAAAGTTGGCTTAAAACTGTCTTTGAAAAGTATTCAATATAGAATTATTTAAAAGTTTGCTTGGCGACGTGTTGGCGCAGTGGGTAGCTCTGTCGCCTCACAGCAAGAACGTCGCTGGTTTGAGCCTCAGCTGGGTCAGTTGGCGTTTCTGTGTGGAGTTTGCATCTTCTCTCTGCATTCGCGTAGTTTTCCTCCGAGTGCTCCGGTTTCCCCCACAGTCCGAACACATGCGCTATAGATGAATTGGGTAGGCTAAATTGCCTGTAGTGTATGATTGTGAATGTGTGTATGGGTGTTTCCCAGAGATGGGTTGCAGCTGGAAGGGCATCCGCTGTGTAATACATGTGCTGAATAAGTTGGTGGTTCATTCCGCTGTGGCGACCCCAGATTAATAAAGGGAATAAGCCGAAAAGAAAGTGAATGAAGGATAAAAGTTGGCTTATAATTGTCTTTAAAGATTATACAAGATAGAATTATTCAGGAGTTGGCTTAGAATTGGCTTCGACAAGTTTACAAAATAGAATTACTTAAAGAGTTGGTTTAAAATAGGCTTTTGAGAGTATACAAAATAGAATTATTCAAAAGTTGGCTTAAAATAGTCTTTGAAGAGTATACAGAATGGTATTATTTAAGTGTGGGCTTAGAATTGGCTTTAAATAGCTCTACAAAATAGAATTATTTAAGAGTTGGCTTAAAATTGGCTTTTGAGAGTATACAAAATGGAGTTATTTAAGAGTTGGCTTAAAGTTAGCACTGAAGATTACACAAAATAGAATTATTTTAAAGTTGGCTTAACATTGTCTTTGAAGGGTATGCAAATAAAATTATTTAAGTTTTTCTTAAAATAGGCTTTTGAGAGTATATAAAATAGAGTTATTTAAGAGTTGGCTTAAAGTTAGCAATGACAAATTCATTCATTCATTCATTCTTTTTCTTGTCGGCTTAGTCCCTTTATTAATCCGGGGTCGCCACAGCGGAATGAACCACCAACTTATCCAGCAAGTTTTTACGCAGCGGATGCCCTTCCAGCCGCAACCCATCTCTGGGAAACATCCACACACACACTTACACACTCAGTCTGAGCTCTGAGGGGTACGTTAAGTCTCCGGCAGGCGAGAATCTAGCCGGAACTGGCCCGAGTGTGTTTTGCTATCTGGGTGGTTAGGCGTGTATCAGCAAACTAATAAAGCCCGAAAAAAGCCCTGACCTTAGCGAATATACAGTGTTCCACCAGGATCATGTATGTCAGAAACTATAGTTTACTGCTGAACTCATTTTGTCATGGTAAAATAACACAGAAATCGAATAATAACACTGCAGTCTCGTGCCAAAGCTCAGACGCGCTGCTTTGAGAAACTGTCAATCACAGCTGTCAATCACAATGACACTCCCATCATTAAATTACTGCTAAAAACAAACTGTTTACAAAAATGAAGATCTGCACCTATTTCAGCACAATAACCAGTGCCTTAATCGACCATAACCATCTTTCGGGACATTTTATTGCAAGTGTAATACATTTTTTTTATTTGGGCTCAAGTCTCCTACATTAACACGGAGGAGGCGGGCTTTATGACTTGTACTGCAGCCAGCCCCCAGGGGGCGATCTAACGGCCGAGACCTTCACTCAAACGCAGGCTTGCGGCACACTTGCTTTGGACTGTGGGGGAGACCGGAGCACCCGGAGGAAACCCACGCGAAGGGAGGGAGAACATGCAAACTCCACACAGAAACGCCAACTGAGCCGAGGTTCGAACCAGCGACCCAGCAACCTTCTTGCTGTGAGGCGACAGCACTACCTACTGCTCCACTGCAATGAAAAATATACAGAATTAAATTATTTAAGTGTTGTCTTAAAATTGTCTAAAAAGTATACAAAATAGAGTTATTTAAGAGTTGGCTTAAAATTGTCCTTAAAGAGTTTACAAAATAGAATTATTTAAGAGTTAAATTAAAATTGTCTTTGAAGAGTATGCAAATAAAATTATGTAAGTGTTGTCTTAAATTTGTCTTTGAAGAGTATGCAAAATAGAATTATTTTTATTTAGAATTATTAGCTGTCAGTAGTTGTCTGTCCAATGGCAGCGTCACATCAGTGTGTTCTGACCACAGACGTCTCAGCCGGTGGCAATGGCAGACCTGCAGCATTTCTGGAGGCCGACAGACTGCACAGAGCTCGTATAGAGGTGCAGGACAGTCCCGTTCACAGCAGGTGCGGCCAAAACATGCACATGACGGAGCTACGGGGAGAGCCGATGTCGGAAATGTAAATTCACTACACTGTTCTACTCATAGATTATAAATGTGCACTGCAAAAAACACTGTTCTTACTTGGAGTTTTTGTCTTGTTTCTAGTCCAAATATCTAAAAGTTCTTAAAGGGTCACGAAACACCAAAACACATGATTTGAGCTGTTGACAGTCGTATATGTGTCCCACACTGCTAAAAACACTATTAGGACACCTATATTTCACTAAAAAGTGTAAATTGGTTGTTTTTGCGTTATTTCAAGCAAATTCGACTTCCGGTTTGAAACGAATTTTTGAAGCTGCGTCACGACCATGACATAATAGCCTGTATTCCAGTGTGCAGACTGGACATCTGTGCCAGAGTGTGTCTTAATACGTCTTACAGCCTGCTGCATTAATGCATGAGTAAGGCTTGGTTCAAACCAATCAGCTCGCTCTATTGTGCAACTTCATTAATATTCATTACTGTCACAGTGTTTAGACGACAGAGACGCCACGTTGTGTTGGCAAAACAAGCGTGAAGTGTTGCTTTTATAGTTTGCTGCAGTTAAGTTTTGTTTTCATTTTCTCTCTGTGAGAGCGCAGCTGGAGTCACGTGTGGATTAACAGTGTACGCGACGCTCGACAACAATAACTTGCGTGTCTAAGGAGGATTATTGTTTACCTGAGAGCTGTTCTCATCTGCAAACGCTGAGATCCGGATTCGCTTGTAGTCTCCTCTAAATAAAGACGCGGCTCTAGTTGCTGTGGATTGTCCAGTCTCTACAGATTTGGTAAGTGAGCGACCAGTGCTCTTTGTTTATTCAGTTTGTATTTTATCCGTATCGAACAAACTATTGCACCGAGTGTAAACATGTTAGCACTACAACCAAACTTTAACCTCGTGTAGGGTTTTCAATGCATTTTGTGACCGGAATAAAAATCCGGGAAATGCGGAGGTTTTTTTTCTCTCATTCGCCGTGCGGTATCAAACATTGCATGAAAAATACACGCTTAGAGCAGTTCCTGGGATCAAATATCTCGTTTGTCGCGAGGGACATGAATGAATTCCATGAATTAAAGAGCCAAACTGCAGTTAAAGTCCACCATTTCATAATTTGGCAAATAATTCGACTACAGATGTCCATGTAAACACAGTCGCTTTGTCCCCTGTGTGTGTGTGTTTTGACTCTGAAATTCAGCACGCCCAAATAGACACTCCCACACCTTCCCTCTTTTCTTCCTCCGACACTCCCCCCTAAACAGAGCTGGACACGCCCACTTTTCTGACTTTTTCTGACTGCTGAAACGAGGGGGTTTCATGGCCCTTTAAATCAACAAACATTTTTTAGACAAGCCAAAAATACTGTCCACAGTATCGCGTGGCATTGCTTTTATTTAAATCATGGTTTAAACCACAGAGGGTCAAACATTCTGCACCTTTAAGAATTTTCAGATATGCGGACTATAATCAAGACAAAAAGTCTAAGTACGAAAGTCTATTTGCAGTGTGTTGAATGCATGAGGAGACAGATGACACTGCTGATGCTTCAGTCCTGCAGGCCTCGCAGAAGCACAGGTGATGTATCGTGAGCATGACATGATGAAGCCCATGAAGAAGAGGAAGAGGAGGGAATACAACAGCCCATCAGAGGACGACTCTGATGCCGAACCAATGGTGCACTTCTGCTGATTAATTTAGGCCTTCCTAGCGGGCACCTTGATGTCAAAACGACATCGAAAAACATGCTAATTTAACACTTTACTTGTGTAAAGCAGTATATATATTAGACATATAGACTTCTATATACTTGGGTTCCTTTTTGCAACCCAGGCTCAATGGAGATACATGCCCAGGGCTACAGTTTTGGGAACAGTTAAATATGTGCCAGGGGCTATGTCTGCTAGTGTTTGTTTCACAAATCCACTAATGGCTACCGTGTATATTTTTGACAATCTCAAATACGTTACTAGGGCATGTTTTCCCATACGTGTCATTTACATATCCTTCTTGTGCACTTCGTTCTGTTTTTTTTTTTTTACCTGGTTTCTGGAACTGTCCTGGAACCGAACTCAAACCCTGGTGTACTCCACATCCCAATACAAGGTGAGCTTATGAGCAAGCTGTGCAGGTAGCATGAAAAGGAACAGAAGATTTCTGTGGCATCATACCTTCCTGTAGAGTTCGTATGCCAGGACATGTATTTGCAGGTTTCCAAAAATGTAGCTCTGGGCACATATTCCCAATGAGCCTGTAATGTTGTTGTTGTTGTTGTGTCTTAAAGTTGTATTGATATCAAGGTTCCCATTGGGTTTGCTGTGTATTTAAAGGATCTTGTTTTTCAAAAAGCGTTCTCCGTTCTAATGCAACAAAATGCTCTTTTTATTTAAGGATGAGAAATCTGAGGCTTTGAAAATTGATGGCAGACAGATCAAAACAGGTACTTCATGACAGTCCCTTGAACCATTGTAATAGTTACATTAAACCATCACATAACTTTGCCATTTGTATTCATTAAAGGGATAGTTTACCAAAACACGAACATGTGTTCAGTATTTAATCTCCCTCATGTGGTTTCAAACATTTATACGATTTATTCTTCTGTTGAACACAAAAGAAGAGATTTGAAGAATGTTGAAAACCTGTAACCATTGACTTCCACAGTATTTGTTTCTCCTACTATGCTAAGTGAGTGGTTTAAGGGTTTCAGCTTTCTTCTTATTTTGTGTTCAACAAGAAAGAAACTCATAAACGTTTTGAATAAGGGTGTGAAAATGATGACAGAATGTTGTATGTTTTTAAGGGTACATATTAGTAGTATACATATTGGTGCCTTAAAAACCTTTTGAAGGCCCCAGTGTTAGCTTTTATTTCTGAAAATGTGCTTGACTCTATTAGTATATCCAGATTTACTGAAATGAACAATGCCAATGTATGGACAGATTGCGCAAAGATTTGTGAATAAGCATACATTTTTAAATGTTACCATGTTTTTACTCTATTATATTATTATTATTATTATTTATTAATGATAAAGCTCCCAAAGCTGTTATGAAACAATGTATATATATATATATATGTAAACCTATTAAATACATATAAACCTATTATATACATATGAACCTACTATATACATATATACGGTTGAAGTCTGAATTATTAGCCCCTCTTTAATTTATTTATTTTTTTTAATTATTCCCAAATGATGTTTAACAGAGCAAGGAAATTTTCACAGTGTGTCTGATAATATTTTTTCTTCTGGAGAAAGTCTTATTTGTTTTATTTCGGCTAGAATAAAAGCAGTTTTTAATTTTTTTAAAATCAATTTTAAGGTCAAAAATATTAGCCCCTTTAAGCCATATTTTTTCCCCGATAGTCTACATAACAAACCATTGTTATACAATAACTTGTCTAATTACCCTAACCTGCCTAGTTAACCTAATTAACCTAGTTAAGCCTGTAAATGTCATTTAACCTGTGTAGAAGTGTCTTGAAAAATATCTAGTCAAATATCATGTGCTGTTATAAAGGTAAAGATAAAATAAATCAGTTATTAGAGATGAGTTAATAAAACTATTATGTTTATAAATGTGTTGAAAAAAAAATCTGCTCTCCGTTAAACAGAAATTGGGGAAAATTAAACAGGTAGGCTAATAAATAATGGAGGCTAATAATTCTGATATCAACTGCATGTGTGTGTGTGTGTGTGTGTGTGTGTGTGTGTGTGTGTGTGTGTGTGTGTGTGTGTGTGTATGTATGTATATATATATATTTATTTATTTATTTATTTGTTTGTTTGTTTGTATATATATTTATATATAGAAACCTATGTATAACTGCTAAAAAAAATAAAGGGAACACTTAAACAACACAATATAACTCCCAAGTGTTCCCTTAATGACTTTGAGCAGTATATATATTAGACATATAGACTTCTATATTGTACATTTATTTATAAACTAAATATTAATGCTGGGCAAAGATTAATCATGATTAACCACATCCAAAATAAATGTTTGTTTTGAAATAAGATATGTGTGTGTGTATTAAATAATGCATTTTTATATCAATGTAATACACACACATACCTGAAAAAATATTTGCACACATATTTACTTTGTATATCACAAACATATAAATTTTATATCTGAATATAAATAAACATTTAAAAATATAAAACAAAGCATGCGTGTGTGCATTTGTCTATATATAATAAATATACACAGCACACACACATATTATGTCAAAACAGACTTTTATTTTGGATGCGATTAACTGTGATCAATCGTTGCCCTGCACTACTAAATATAGTAAATAAAATCGAGTTTAATAAAGTATATAACACAAACATATGATTGTTTTTTTAAATTATTGTTTTAAAAAGTTAATGCAAATGTTGTATAGACAGCTTTACGTGCGCCAGATGATCTTCTTGATAATAAAGTGTGTTCTAGTGTGTGTGTTAATGTGTTGGGGTCTTCTCTGTAGGCTCAGCAGAGACTAAGATGGAGCCGTGGTCCTGGCCGCAGTATCTGGAGCTGCAGAAAGCTATCGCTGCTCCAGTCCGACTCTTCCAGGAGGTCACATGCTGTTTCTTTATTTAAGATAAAAGTTTTTTTTATCTGTATTATTACCCAGCATTGACATGTATGTTTGTATCCGCTGTAGACGCAGAGGGTTCCCCTAATCAGGAACAGCTTCAGGCAGGGTATGAAGCTGGAAGGCATCGACCCACAGCACCCGTCCATGTATTTCGTCCTGACGGTCGCTGAGGTACATTTCAGCAGCTCTTCGTATCTCCTATTCTGCCTGTCATGAAAAGATCTGCCTCTGAGCACTCGTTCTCGTCTGCAGGTCTGTGGCTACAGGTTACGCCTTCATTTCGATGGCTATTCTGACTGCCATGACTTCTGGGTCAATGCCAACTGTGCTGATATCCACCCCGCCGGGTGGTGTGAGAGCACCGCACACAAGCTACACACTCCCAAAGGTCAGTTATAGAGCTCTACACTGTAAGATACACACGCACACTTTTTCCAAGCTGAGTGGGCTTTATGCATGGAGACTTTTAATTTGAAATAAGCCTGTGCAGGTGCTTCCTGTGAACAGTCTTGCTGTTATAAACTTCCCAAGTTTAAGATCTGGCTTTAAAATTACTCACTGTCTGATTAAGATAGGCAAGGCAAGGCAAGTTTATTTATATAGCACATTTCATACACAGTGGCAATTCAAAGTGCTTTACATAAACAAGAATAAAAGTAAAGAATAAAACAAATAATAAAACTCATTAAAAAACATAAAAACAGGTAAAAGATATGATATAAAGTGGGTCTTACACAGAGAAGCACTGTATTAAATGACATTGTACATATTAAATGTCTTTAGAATACGTACATTTACTTTCTGCGCTCATTGTGCTTTTGTTTAACTGGTCTTTCATCTCGTTTTATGCTTGAAGAACTAAATGAAAGCTTTAGTCTATTTAACAGATTCTGTTTTTATTAAATTACATTATCCGTGCTGTAAATGTCACCATCGGTGAATGGGGAAAGGAGCGAGGACCCAATTGCAGACAAAATTGAGGGTTTATTATAAAATAAAAACAAAACAAACTACCTCGAGGGGGAAAACGTTATTAAAAAGGCGAAAACAAACTTGAGTGGGCTGGCAGGCAAAAACAGGGCTGGACACAACAGGACAGGAAAATAATTGATGACGAACTGGCACAGGACAGCAGACATGAGGAGAATATAAGCAGAAATAAATTACACACAAATATGTGAACCTAATAAACTAATAATGGGTTAACAAGGAGGGTGGGACTAGACAAATGACGGGAGAGCACATGACACAAAGAGACAACCAACCCAAGCTCATTCTGGAAACGTAGCCCCGCGGATGTTTCTGAAGACCGCGATTTACGTGGCCGGAGGTACGTAAAGGCCACGTTTGTTTTTTTTTTCGAGCGAACGCAGCTGGGCGGTGTGGCGCCGCTTCGCCCCTTCTCTTCGCACTAGCCGGCCGACGACTCGCCTCCGAGTGGAGGGCTTTCCCGATGCAATCAGTTTGTCTGCTTAGCTCACAGCGTTGCGTCGGCGGAGCGGAGGCCCCGGACGAGGAGGAGCCGGCCGCGGTGGACGACGACCGGGATCGAGTCCGGGGAACAGCAGGTTCCGGAAATCAGGTAAGACGAAAAACGGAATCCGAAAAATAAGGGCGAGAATGTGGCGGGATCCGAAAACGCGGTCGAAATCGAAGACGAGGGCTTTTGCTTTTTTTTTTTTTTTTTTGGACGGCTTTTGCGAACCGTCGCTCGGGTTTAGGGAAGGAGGAGGAGGAAGAGGAGGGCGGCCAAGTCGGCCGATTCGGCGGCTTTTCGCGCAAGAACGGCGCAGGCGCGAACGGCGCGCGCTCCCGAGAGGCGCCCCAGACGCGTAAAAGCACGCACAGCGGCCTCTCGCGGATCCGTAAAAAAAAAAACGCTCGAATACGTACTTCCCGGGACGTAAATCGCGGTTTGCAGAAACATCCGCGGGGCTACGTTTCCACAATGAGCCCGGGTTGGAGACAACACAAGCCATGCGCTCACATAAAGCGAGACTCGAACACGCAGCCAATGAGAGAACTTAATAACTGCGTGTTCACAAGCACACACTGTAAACACTGAGCCATGTGCTCCTAGACAACACCAACATAAACAGATGCAAGACACGAGCACACGATAGATGAAAACACCTTACCGTGTTTCATCTCAGCACCAACCGAAACCAAAACTAACCAGACTGAGATGCTGAGAATGAAACAGTGTGATGCCGACATAGCAAAACACAAACATGAGTACAAGAGCGCGCGTCCCAAGTACGCACAGACCTCGCGCGCCCGCATGGTCTGAGCGCGCTCATGACGGTGCCCATACGGTGCCCGAGAAAACTCGAGCCGAGCACAACATACCGGACAAGACAGAGCTAGTGTCCGGACTCTGCCACCAAAACAAGAATTTGCAAGACCAGAGTGGCAGAGCCCTGACAGTAAAAGGTTCCTCCTGGCTGTGGAGGAAGAGGATACAGGTATTTTACTGGCCTGTCTGCAGTCCCGACCTGTCTTCAATAGAGATTGTGTGACGCATTTTGAAGCGCAAAATGCACAAAAAAGACCCGTACTGTTGCCAACCTTGCCCCCCAATAAAACAAAAAAATCATGAGGAAAAGATTGAATGTTTGTAGTATTGTCTGTAATGAAACACAAATCAAAGTAAATTTACTTCTTTCCTTTTTATTTGCGTTTTCCATTCTGTTCCAATCCTTTCTGATTTGGGGTTGTATAATACAGACATATATCCTATGTCAAGAACTTTTATTTTGGATGCGTTTAATCATGATTCATCGTTGCCCATCATTAGTAATTTTATGTATGATCTTCACTTGCAGGATGTAAAGAAGAAGAGTTTTCTTGGTCCAACTACCTAAAAATCACCCGATCACAGGCGGCACCGAAAGAGTTGTTTATAAGTTCGGTTAAAGTAAGTTTTCAGACACTGAGCCTGCATTGCAGACCTTGACAGCTGATTAAGGGCAGAGCTTGTTTGTGTGTGTGTCCAGCCGGAGACAGACTGTGGGTTTGAGGTGGGCATGAAGCTGGAGGCCGTGGACCGCATGAACCCGTCGCTCATCTGCGTGGCCACAGTCACCGACAGAGTGGCTGACCGTTTTCTGGTTCATTTCGACAACTGGGATGACACCTATGACTACTGGTGAGTTACGCCTAATTCACACTACATGACTTTAAAGGGCACCTACTACGCCCCCTTTTACAAGATGTAAAATAAGTCTCTGAAGTCCCTAGAGTTTCTTTGTAAAGTTTCAGCTCAAAATACCCCACAGATCATGTTTTCTAACTCTTTGAAACCCTTTTAGGCTTCGAAATGGTTCCGTTTGGTGACTGTTGCTTTATCTTCAAATGAGATTGTGCTGCTTTCAGAAGAGGGCGGAGCTACAAATGCCTATGCATGAGCATAGTGTCAGATCCAAAACAGGACTAATGTTATCTCTGTGAAAAACGGAAAATGTCTCAGAAGTAGGCAGACTATATAGACTACAGACTAATGACTCTCAGTTGCTTACATTATCTTCAGTGGGTATGGCGGAGAAACTCTAATGCTGTCTTCACACCAGATGCGGAAGAAGCGTCAAGCGCGAGTGATTTACATACTAAGTCAATGCAAATGCGGGAATAGGCGTGAATGACGCTTAACCCGAGTTTCGCGCGAATCGCTGGAGTTCAAAAATCTGAACTTGTACGGACATTCGCTCCGCGTTACACCGACAACAGTTCATCAAACTGGGCTGGGCTTAGTCAGAAAGCCTCCATCATCCAGGTTCAGTTTCTGAAGGATCTGAAAGGATCTAGTGGACTCAGACACAGCCCTAAACGTATGGACGCTGTTTTTCAGCCTTCATAAAGCACATAAACACAGCCCTACTGAAAAATCCAGCTTAAACCAGCCTAGGCTGGTTGGCTGGTTTTAGCTGGTCAACCAGGCTGGTTTTAGAGGGATTTTAACCATTTCCAGGCTGGTTTCTAGCCATTTCCAGCCTGGTCTTAGCTGGTCAGGCTGGTAGATGACTAGCTAAAACCAGCTTGACCAGCCTAGCCAGGCTGGGAGCCCAGCCAAAACCAGCTATGTCCAGCTTAAACCAGGCTGGTCAAGCTGGTTTAAGCTGGATTTAGCTGGTCAGTTTCCAGCCTGACCAGCTAAGACTAGGCTGGAAATGGCTGGAAACCAGCCTGGAAGTGGCCAAAACCCCTCTAAAACCAGCCTGGTCGACCAGCTAAAACCAGCCAACCAGCCTAGGCTGGTTTAAGCTGGATTTTTCTACAGGTGGTTATTTTGTTAATAAAATTCATGTTAGCCATTTAGCAACAAAGCTAAAGTCACCAGGCAGACAGAAGCCCTGCCCATCATGCGAATCCGCTGTTCTGAAGTAAATTTTACGTGCGAATGAAGCGGATTTGTCACACGAATTAAGCGGGGTTTGACACGTGAATGAAGCGAGTAAACTCAAATGTTCACGTGGCTATTTTTGCGCGAATATCACGATTTATCCCTGCGTTCCGCGTCTGGTGTGAACACGGCATTATGGCAGACAGCTGCTTCTCACTTATGACTGTTAAGGCTAATGAGGTAGAGATCCCCACTAAGGGGCGGGGCTTTGTCCCTCTGATGACACGCACAAATTGAGAATGTCAATCAAAGTGTTTCTGCAGACTGCTCTATCAAGTGTGATTGTTAAAAACGGAATATTTTTACCATGGGCGGCACAGTGGCTCAGCGGTAAGCACTGTTGCCTCAAAGCAAGAAGATTGCTGGTTCGAGTCTCGGCTGGGGCGATTGTTGGCATTTCTGTGTGGAGTTTGCATGTTCTCTACGTGTTCGTTCTCCGGTTTCCCCCACAGTCAAACGCAGGCGCTATAGGTGAATTAAATAAGCTAAATTGGCCATAGTGTACGTGTGCGTATGAATGAGATTGTGTTTGGGTGTTTCCCAATACTGGGTTGTCTCTGGAAGGGCATTCACTGTGTAAAACAAATGCTTGAATAATTGATAGTTCATTCTGCTTTGGCGACTGCTGAAATAGAGCCTAAGCTGATGGAAAATGATTGATTGATTGATTGATTGATTGATTGATTGATTGATTGATTGATTGATTGATTGATTGATTGATTGATTGATTGATTGATTGATTGATTGATTGATTGATTGATTGATTACCATTGAAATGTTCTACCTGCTGGAGTTTGGAGAAAACTGTGAAGTTAACCTTTAGGTCACGAGACTCTCCTCTGGTCATTTGGTTGTTCATTGAGCACCACAGAGGGAAAAAAACAAACAAGAAAACAATCAATCTCTTACAACTACTCCTATAGTTCTTTATGCTCACATACTCTTTATATCTATTCCTGGGTGAAGTTAATAGTTGGGGTTAAGAGTAAACTCATGTCTTGGGTTTCCTCTGTGTTGTAGGTGTGATTCCAGCAGTCCATACATTCATCCTATCGGCTGGTGTCATGAGAGAGGCCTGCCGCTGACGCCCCCACAAGGTAAATTAGAGGAAAAACTATTTTTTTTAAGGTTTCTAAACAATAATAATACAGATATACTTTAATTAAATAGGTCAACATCTTTAATTTAATAACATTTAGCATGAAGGCTTATTATTTAATACAATTGATTAAGTACAGCTTAGAATTAGGGCTGCACGATTCTGCCTAAAATGTGAATCACTAATTTTTTTGCGTAAAATTGAGATCACAATTCTTTCTCACAATTCTTTAGATGTAAAAAAAAAAGGTTAATACGAGTGTGCTATTATTATTGTTAATTTTCAAACATATCACCACCTCGGAATTATAAGGTTCTCTCTGCGTTCTGAAAAATTTTGAGATATTGAGCTTCAAAGTTTTTGCAATCCATATAGCAAACAGTATGTGTGCAACCTTTTTTTAAGTCTTAAAATGTAAACAATAAGTTGTCATTTAATAAGAATATGTCAATAACTACATTTTGACCAAAATGTCAGATAGAACCATATAATTCTAAAATGATGATATGGTAAAACAACACTAATAATGTTAATTCACAGTAAAATGATGACATCAGAATACAACTATTCATAATTATAAAGTTGATTTATTATGTTTAAGACATGTGCTTGTCATTTGTCTGTGGCTGTTTCTCAATTCCAAGAACGCAGAGAACGGACTTGCGTTCTTGTGGAGACCGGTCTTGCCAGGTGTTCCGGAAGAACGAACTTAGGAGACCGCGAGGGCAGAGAAATTTTGAGAAATGGGATGCTGCGTTCTTCCTGATGGTCATGTGACCTTCACGTGTTTTAAATAGTAAATTATTTAAACATTACAGCCTTCACACAACGATTTATTGTTTTTCCCCTCTTCAAAATATATACTTTGCATAAAACATTATAAATATACTCTGCACAATATAAATAAAACAAATTTTAATACGAATTTCAACAAACAAACACCCTTAATGTGTTTATTTCTTAATTAAGATGTCCATGTTAAAGTTTACTTTCACCGTTTCATTTAGGGAAACTCCTGAGGTAAATAAGTAATATCTCTGAACTTTAATAATAAATCTAAATAAAATGCTGCGCTTCCCACCTCCAGTCGCAATGACTTCTGGGACTTCCAGTGCGAGTTCGGTGCTCAAGTCTGCATCAGTGCGTCCTCGATATCAAGATGACATCCGGGAAGTTTCAGATCCCAGATCAGCATCTGTACACGCCATTTACAGAGGAGCGGGTGTATGTTTAAACAGACAAATACACTAATAATATGAAACATCTCTGTCCTGCATGTTTTATTTTAAACAGCTTATTTTCTCTTAAATGAGCACAAACAGTTTCTAAAGTAATGGACTGCTTTCATTATAGATCTGTGCATTCTTACTGAGTCACCTGTTATCAAACTAAACAAAACATGAGATTCATTTGCTGCTCACTTGTTTGATAAGAGAAGTGTCCCTTTAAATGGCGCGTACAGACGCTGATCTGGGATCAGTTTATTGTATGAAGCGCGTCTGTCAGTCAGCGCTTATACATGCATTCACTGTTTCAGAGGTTGCAAAGTGAAAGGCGACGATCAGCGCACAGTAATGTAAAGAAAGTGGGGCAGAATGGTAAAATACGGGAGAATTTCAGCAAAAACGGGAGGGTTTACGTGAGTGAAGTGAACAGGAAGTGTTTGTGGAGAAACAGTTTTGCGAGAAAACGCAAATCATCTTTACGAGAGAACGCAAAACATCTTTGCGAGAACGCAAAACATCTTTGCGAGGGAACGCAAAACATCTTTGCGAGAACGCAAAACATCTTTGCGAGGGAACGCAAAACATCTTTGCGTGGGAACGCAAAACATCTTTGCGAGAACGCAAAACATCTTTGCGAGGGAACGCAAAACATCTTTGCGAGAGAACGCAAAACATCTTTACGGGAGAACGCAAAACATCTTTACGGGAGAACGCAAAACATCTTTACGAGGGAACGCAAAACATCTTTACGAGAGAACGCAAAACATCTTTGCGAGGGAACGCAAAACATCTTTGCGAGGGAACGCAAAACATCTTTGCGAGGGAACGCAAAACATCTTTGCGAGAGAACGCAAAACATCTTTGCGAGAGAACGCAAAACATCTTTGCGAGAGAACGCAAAACATCTTTGCGAGAGAACGCAAAACATCTTTGCGAGGGAACGCAAAACATCTTTGCGAGGGAACGCAAAACATCTTTGCGAGGGAACGCAAAACATCTTTGCGTGGGAACGCAAAACATCTTTGCGAGAGGACGCAAAACATCTTTGCGAGGGAACGCAAAACATCTTTGCGAGGGAACGCAAAACATCTTTGCGAGGGAACGCAAAACATCTTTACGAGAGAACGCAAAACATCTTTACGAGAGAACGCAAAACATCTTTGCGAGGGAACGCAAAACATCTTTGCGAGGGAACGCAAAACTTTGCGAGAGAACGCAAAAACTTGGAAATATATATTTTCCTCCCACCCATTTTTTTCTTTCACCCATTTTTTTTTTTTTTACCCAGCCAATTTTTTTCTCCTCCACTACGTCCCTTCCGGGGTTCCGTACATGTCACACCAAATGACATTATCTTACTAATGTTTTGATATTTAATGCTATTTGTTTTGTGTGACAACATGCAAATTGCAACAGTGAGATGAGTGTCTGCTTTATATAACTTAACGCTAGTTCTCTGGCAGATTACCCTGAGGTGGACAGGTTCTCGTGGGAGAGATATCTGGAAGAGACGGGCTCCACGGCGGTCGCCGCTGAAGCCTTCAGAGTGGTCAGTCAAAAAAAATCCACACTGAGTATCAGACGATAATTGAGTTTATCTCGAAACACACACCTTTAGTTGTTCAATTTTAGTTGTTAGCTCAAAACTGTTCTGTTACTAATCTCTATTTCAGCCGGCAATTTAAAGTGTTCCTGCATTTTCTTCAGTAAAATAAATGCAGGCTCAGGGTAAACTGTGATGTATGTGTGTGTGTATGTGTGTGTGCAGCGTCCGGCTCACAGTTTCCAGGTTCAGATGAAGTTGGAGGCGGTGGACAAGCGGTGTCCGGGGCTCATACGTGTGGCCACAGTGCAGGAGGTGGACACTTACAGAATCAAGGTGAAGAACTGCGTACAGAAACAACAAAACATACAGTCCCAGTAGAAAATGTACACTACCTTTCAAAAAGTGTAGGATTTCTATATATATTTTTCTAAGAGTAAAGATAATAATAATAATAATGATAATAGTGATGAAGTAAAATATTACTTTGTGCAATATTTCATGACTGTTTTCCATGTTAAAATTCATTCATTCATTTTCTTGTCAGCTTAGTCCCTGTGTTGAACAAAACCTTCCTTACGTTAAACTGAAATTGGGGAAAACTTATAGAATATACAACAATTTTATATTACATATTAACATGGGGGGCGAAGCAGTGGCGCAGTAGGTCGTGCTGTCGCCTCACAGTAAGAAGGTCGCAGGTTCGAACCTCGGCTCAGTTGCTGTTTCTGTGTGGAGTTTGCATGTTCTCCCTGCGTTCGTGTGGGTTTCCTCCGGGTGCTCCGGTTTCCCCCACAGTCCAAAGACATGCGGTGCAGGTGAATTGGGTAGGCTAAATTGTCCATAGTGTATGAGTGTGTGTGTGTGAATGTGTGTGTGGATGTTTCCCAGAGATGGATTGCGGCTGGAAGGGCATCCGCTGCGTAAAAAAACACTTGCTGGATAAGTTGGCGGTTCATTCCGCTGTGGCGACCCTGGATTAATAAAGGGACTACGCCGACAAGTAAATGAATGAATTGTGCTTTTAAGTCTTTGAATGCTGCCTTTTCTGTAAAGTCGTAAACTTTGGTGAATTTTTGGCAGGGCAAGTAAAAATCTAAACCACCAGTCAAAATCGGGCCAGTTGAAAAAATCCTTAGTTTTGAACTCTGCAAATAGTTTGAACATTAACACTGTACTGTGCTTACAGGTAAAAAAAAATAATAAATAAAACATCAATTTGAAAAAAAAACTTGAACAATTTGACAAAATATGTAATCCTTTTATCTGCTACCTTGAAAAAACCTCTGATAATATTTAATGCATCTTTTCTGTAATGTTTGGTCATCATACTCTGTTGTTCAAACAGGTCTTTGTAACGAGTTTGCTTATGAGGGTGGGTGTTTTATTATTTAATTAATTTATTTTTTTTGTCATGGAATTTTTATTCTTGCAAATAGCATTTTACATTTTATAACGATCCACAAAACAATCCCCAAATAAAACAATCAACAACTACAAATAAATAAATAAAATAAACAAAATAATAATAAATAAAATAAAATACAAATACAGAAAAAAAAATTACCATAACAAACCATATACATACATACACATGTACCTTCACTCAATCCTCATCTAAGGTTTTTAAGTGATTAAAGAATGCAATAAATTGTTGCCATTTTACAAAAAACTGTTCTCCCCTACCTCTGATATTCTATTTAATTTTCTCAAGTCTTAAAAAGAAGACCAAATCTTTGAGCCTAATGAAATAGAGGGGGGTTGTGGGGAGGTCCAAGACAAAAGTATTCTGCGCCTAGCGAGAAGAGATGCAAAAGCCATAATGTCAGCGTGTCTCCGGTTTAAAGGTCGACACTGAGAGGGAACACCAAAGATCACGATTAAAGGGCAAACAGCTAATGCCTAGTTCAGACTGCGTGATTTTAGCCCCGATTTTGGCTCGCCGACAGGTTTTGAGAAATCGCCGACAAATGCCTGAAATCACAGGCAAATCGCTGCTCGTGCACGTGAGTGACAATCACACAGTATGAACGATCAAAGATGCGATCTGAGAGAATCGCAGATGAGTCGCTGATGCCTGCGAGATATTTGGCGTGCTGAATATCTGGAGCTGTCGGCGATTCAAATCATGCCGTGTGAATTGAGTTTTGACTGAAAATAACATCGGCGATCGCCTACAGCCAATGAGAGAGCAGCTTTCACTTGTGTGTGCGTGTGTGTATACCTGCTGCAGGCCAGCGGGAGGCTCGGGGAGAAGTTAAAAGCGCTCTTTTTCGGTTTATTTGGACCCACGAAATGGAGGAAAAACTAGTGGAGGTTTGACAGGACTCAGGAGCAACCGTGTCTGTTTGACGTTTCATACTGAAAGAAATTAGTTTATTATCAACGTTGAGGAGAAATGGCTAATTCCCTTTAAACCCAGGTGAGCAAACATGTACATGTTCCACCCCATTAAAGGCTTCTTTCTCATTATGTAGTTAAGAACAAAAGATATACGACGTGTTTTTGGCTGTGAGACGTAGTTTGGACGAAGTCGTCGGCGATTCTCCCTATAGTAAAGTCATGCAATGTGAATGTCCATGTCGCCGATCCATCTTGCAGTGTAAACAAAGCAGCGACGAAACGCCAGCCCAGATAGTCATGCAGTGTGAAAACATCTGTGACACGACTAGTTTGAAAATCATGCAGTCTGAACTCGGCATAACTTGACCCCCAGAATATCTGAAACAATTTTAAAGAAAGTAATCCAGTAATTTTGCAACTTGGGACAAAATACAAACATATGACTAAGGTTACAAGGTGATAGTTTACACTTATCGCACATATCAGAAATATTGGGATACATTTTAGAAAGTTTGGCCTTTGAGAGATGAGCTCTGTGGATCGTTTTAAATTGTATAAAACTAAGTCTAGCGCATGAAGTGGAGGTGCGCACATTGTCCAATACTGCACTTTACTAATACTAATTTTCATGTTTTTACTTTTAATTTTTCTTATTTGTTTTGCCTATGTTATATGTGGACAAAATATGTAAACAGAATTCTCTTCTTCTTGAATCTGTGCCTTCAATAAAACTTATTTGACAAAATAAAAACTGTACTACAAAGGCATCCATGGAAAACTGAGGCCACAAAACCCCTCATATTGAAGCACAAATGTTACCAGAGCATCATTCCAGTGACGCCTGAGCAAATGTGAGTTTGCCTCACCATCATTTGTCTTCCCCAGATTCACTTTGATGGTTGGAGCCACTTGTATGACGAGTGGATGGATTCAGACCATCCGGACATACATCCTGCAGGCTGGTGTGAAAGCACAGGACACCCGCTCAAGCCTCCGCCCTGCCAGCCCACTGTCCCCAAACCAGGTGAGACTCATTCAGCTGTCTCGCTGTGACCTGACATGCAGCAAACAAACGCTCAGAGAAATGTGTGTGTGTTTTAGGTCCCAGAGAGAGCCTGGCGGTCCGACAGCCCAGCTTCTCCATGTCGTGTAAAAGTCTGCCTCAGCCACGCAACACCTCCAAATACAGCTTCCACCACAGGTCACTCCTCGCCTGCCTTCAGTACAGTCAAATGTGTTTGCTTTTCACATCAGTCTAATGTCCTAGCTTGACTCTAAGAGTGGGTTAAAGTTAAGTTTAAAGTGGACAAGGGACAGTGTACATCATTCAACGATCCTCAAGTATGGGTAACACTTTACTTGAATAGGTGTCCATAAGACTGTCATTAAACCTTTATAATCATGACATGACACGTCATGAATGTGAATGAGATTTTGGATGCCCAAATAACAACGCATGTTAGCGCTTAACCATTAGCCTATTAGCAAAATTAGCTTTTAATTCCCTACTGAAAAAAACAGCTTAAACCAGCCTAGACCAGGTTTTAGCTGGTGGACCAGGCTGGTTTTAGAGGGGTTTTGGCCATTTCCAGGCTGGTTTCCTGGGTGTGAAAACAAGGTGTGTGTCTGTGAAACAGAAAGTGCCCTACTCCGGGATGTGATGGGTCAGGTCATGTGACCGGGCGCTTCACGGCGCATCACTGTTTATCCGGCTGTCCATTGGCTGAGAGGAACCAGGGGCGACTCAAGGCGGATCTCTCCGATACTGAAGGATCCCGGAGAAACCTGCTGGTCTTTGGACAGAGAGCCAAAAAGTCCAGATATCATGGCAGGTACAGACGATATACATGTTTATGCTAATCAAGTCTAATAGCATGTTTACCCTGGTGAAAATATACTACAGTCATTTATAGTAAATATTGTATTGTTTATGAATTATTGTATTATTTACAATAATAAGTCTTGTAATATATTTATTAGGGATACTCATAATAACCGATTAACTGTTAACCGAAAGGGTGGGTTTTTAACCGATTAATGGTATCAGTTAAAAATGTATATAAATATATATTTTTTTTATTATTATTATTTTTTTAAGTTTGGCTGCATAAATGTGCAACAAATATTCATTAACTCGCAAGACAGCAACACGTACAACCACACGTGCCTACAGATGTATTTTGCCAAAGAAGTATTGCAGGCGCGTGAAGATGTCCTGTTGTTAGTGTTCTGTATGCTGCTGTTTGCATGTTAAAATAATCAGTATTTTAAAATGCAATATTTCATGTCAGGCACCAAAATAGACTTTTTAATTAAATTCTAATTTAATACTAATCTGACCATTTAACGGTTAATAATCGATTAACGAGCGGCCTTTGGCAAAATTAACCGAAATGAGCATCCCTAATATATATATATATATATATATATATATATATATATATATATATATATATATAATAAAGTACAACTATTAAATATTATATAGTTTTATATACTATTTATATAATGAATTATCCAGCATTCTGAGATACACTATAGTGAACTGATAAACTGTAATAAATCCTGTAGAAAACTTTAGTTTTTCCTACAGTAAGCAGTGAAATAATGTATTCTATAGCTGAAGACATCTTAGTACAGTATTGGATATTTAGCGTGTATCTAGCTGTTATGTTACCATAGCAAATATAGAAACACCACAATAGATTATTACTAAAGTTTTACTTTTTACGCTGGCTGCGTCCGAAACCGCCTACTACTCAGTAGGTAATGCATTGGAATTTAAACGTACTACTCGGCAGTTAGAAAAGTACGTTCTTTACAGTATGAATGTGAAAAGTATTAATGTACTACATCTGCATTTTGTAATGGTCACGACCTGTCTGCGCCAATTACGTCGCTTTACTCCCATTCATGAATTTGCTCACGGGGCATCATGGGATAGCGCAGCATGCATGGGATGCACACTCCAGAATCTCACCGGAAGTAGTAAGTCATCCGGGTACTTCTCGCATACTGTTTTTTGAATTCTATGAATTCGGACATACTACTCGGCTCACATACTGATTTTAGCGTACTATATAGTATGGAAGTATGCGGTTTCGGACACAGCATAGAATTTACTATAAATTGCCATAGTATTTTTTTTTAAATAAAGTTTTGTCTTGCTGTTATGTGAATATTTAATTATAAGATCTTCTTTGCTGTCACCAGGATCGGACGACCCCCTAAATATCGTAAAAGTCAACAAAGAAATTGTCAGAGTGAGTTTTACTCTTTTCTTTTACTGGAAATTTAAACAGTCAATAATTGATCAGGTTCTGAGGATGATTGTGTAACATGACCGCCATAATCCATCACTGCGGTGTTTTGTTTATCCTTTTTATTCAATTATTATACTCTTTAAAGCGAAATGTTAATTTTGCTAGTGCACATTGTTATTCTTTAGGCGAACAAGTAATATGTGCATGTTAATCCACAAAAAAACAAAAGAACACATTATGATAATCTTCAAATCAAAGTCAATGTGAGGATCTGTTTCTACGTTTGATTGATATCAGTTTAACCACACCCCTTTTTCCCTTTATTTTGCTATGAGCAGGGCCAGACGGAATCTGCGGACGTTTTTTGCTATTTCTGCTGAGAATTTTGGTAAAAATCTGCATATTTCTGCGGAATTATTTTGCGAGTATCCAGCGGAGTATCATGGCTAAAACCTTAATATATGAAATAAAAAGTAATCAATTACTGAACAAAAACTGAATAAATTCAGATTCACACATTTACTCAAGTAAATAAACAGAATTAATGATGGGCTAAACATCTGCAGAAATCTGCGGAATTCAGTGGAAAATTGCGGAAAATCTGCGGAATTCTGCGCGCGCAGATTCCGTGTGGGTCTAGCTGTGAGGGAATGATGTGCAAAAAGAAAGCCCCGCCCCTACTCAATATTCCGTTTCAGTGAGAGGGACATCAACATACTGAAATAAAAGCCTCAGCCACTTCCAGTTCAGACTTTAATGCGGTTTTCAACTATTTCTCAGAATATACAAAGTAAACTTTATAAAGACAGAAGAAAGGCTCTATGCTATTTTGCAGCTCATTCCAGACACCATTTGTTTACAGATTATTTAATTTCAATTTAAGCATGAATGAGAATGAAAGTAATGTAAATTTCTCACTGGAATGTGGACCTTAAGCTGAAGTACAGATAAAAGGTGTGTGTGTGTGTGTGTGTGTGTGTGTGTGTGTGTGTGTGTGTGTGTGTGTGTGTGTGTGTGTGTGTGTGTGTGTTTGTGTGTGTGTGTGTGTGTTTGTGTGTGTGTGTGTGTGTGTGCGTGTGTGTTTCAGGTATGACGTCTGAGGGCATGTACTCGTCTCTCTTCATGACGGCGTTTACTGCTAACTCTGAGCGCACTCTTTCTCTCTGCTGGGAGCAACACTGTAAGCTTCTACCTGGAGTCGCAGGAATTCATGCTGGCCAAGTAGCCACCTGGACTATAGAGGAGGTAAACGTGGCATTTAACTGTGTGGAAATACTTTGTTTTCCCACAAAACCATATATAATAGTTTTTAGAAAAAAAAAGTGTATGTGACAAATAAAGGCTTTTTTTATCATCATCATCATCAATACGGCTATTTCACGCGGCCGCCATTTTAAAGAACCAAAGCGAGGCTGCGGTGGGAAGAAACCCAGAAGTATAGGCTTAGCACTGTAAACATTCTGGGGGCTTTGGTGAATCTAGCTCGTTCTGTAGATGGTCTTTAACCTCACATATGAGCAGATCCGTTTCTTCTCTAGTGAATCGCTCAGTTTTTGCGCTTACAGAGTCCACGTTGTAACGAAAGAAAACAAGGTTAGAAAGCTAAGCTACAGGAAATAAGCAAAAGTCAGATACACAGAAATTTCAAAACAAGAGTCCCAGGAATTAAAAGAAGTCATAATATTGTCTTTATTAGTTCCTCTGTGTCTGTTTATTTGCAGGTCTTCGGATTTGTCAACAATCTTATTGGTTGTGAGGAGCAGGCCAGAATTTTCAAAGATGAAGTAAGTCATTTCCTTTATTATTGGAGTTTGCCAAAGAAAGCTTCATTACTGCTTAAAACTTTCAGCTCCAGGAGGGCTGCAGCTTTGGGCAGTTGTTAACCCTAATTAAACCCACCTGATCAAACTAATTGAGTCCTTTAAGGTTGTTTGTAACCTACAGGTAAAGCCGTGGTCATACTAGAGTTTGAGCTTAGGGCAGGATTAAACAAGATCATGTGAGACGATTTTACCTGCGTCATATTCACCTGCCATTTATTTACTTTCAGTCTCTTTGAAACGTCACTGCAAAATGCTGAAGAGACAGCAGCTTCCAGTAAACATTCCGTGTCCTTCGAAGAGAGGCAATATGATGCATCAACTAACTGACATTAGTCTTTAAAAAAGCTTTGAAAACACACAGCATTTCAAACATCTGCATTACAAGCCCGTCAATTAAGTTAGCTGAATTGGTCACATGACTAAACTGCATCATCGTTTTCAAAAGCCTCCCATTTTCAAAAGGTTGTGTGGGAGCGATATTGGGAGAGACACGCTCTGCCTTCCAGGCACGCCCAGTTGAAAACATCCTAGCATTTCAGAATACCACGAGTAACAAAAGCTGACCTGACCTGATACTTGTATCAGAGTTGCAGCAACGTTTTGTCAGCTTGTTCATCGACTAAGAAAATGGTTAATAGTCGCCTAGCAATCTACGTAAACCTACAACACTCCTGTAGATCCTCAGTCCCTCCTGGAAACAAGTCTGAGCAGATAAAAGAGCTGTGATGTTTACAGTATATTACGCGCAGGAATCCTCATATTTTTTGGGTAAATTTCTGGTTGTTTTAGTAAAAAAGTCTTCTGAGACATTCATGAATCAGCCTGCACACCCGTCTGTTATTGTGAGGAAAACTTTGTGACGATGAGCATTTCAGAATCATGTAAGAATACGGGATAGTAAAAGTGTCATGAAAAAATAATGTCAATGCTAAGGTGAGTTTTCTTGTGTGTGTGCATGTTTGGCACGTCTTTACTGTCGGTCAGTCAGTCTGACATCATGACAACTGAAATCTAAGTGTGACATTGGAGCCATATTCGTGCAGTCTGACGTTCTACAATCGCTTATGTTTATTAAAAGTCCTACAGTGTGAGCTGGTCTTTATTTGATGATTATGATGATGATGATGATGATGATGATAAGCAAAAAATGTTGCCCCCTGAATTCTTAAGCTGAACCTGACCATCAGATGCAACCCATGCTCATTCTGAAAACGTAGTCCCGCGGACGTTACAGAGGACTATGAACTACTTCCCGGGAGATACGTATTTTTGCGGTTTTAGTTTTCGGGAGTCCGCGAGGGGCTGCTGTGTGCACTTTTTTGCATCTTGTCTCACTCGAGTGCCGTTCGCGACTGCGCTATTCTCACGTGAACACACTAGAGGCCGCTGTTGACCGATTGAATAACTAAATGATTGACTGAGCGACCGTCCAATCGACTGACCCACCCTCCTCCTTCTCTAAACCCAACCCATTTTACCGATTGACCGCCTACCTGCTTACTTCCCCTAAACCCAACTGATGGCCAGGGCCAGACGGAATCTGCGAACGTTTTTTGCTATTTCTGCGGAGAATTTTGGCAAAAATCTGCAGATTTCTGCGGAATTATTTTGGGAGTATCCAGCGGAGTATCATAACTTACACCTTAATATATGAAATAAAAAGTAATAAATTACTGAATAAAAACTGAAAAATTCAGATTTACACATTTACTCAAGTAAATAAACAGAATTATTATGGGCTAAACATCTGCAGAAATCTGCGGAAAATCTGTGGAATTCTGCGGAAAATCTGTGGAAAATCTGTATAATTCTGCGCGTGCAGATTCCGTGTGGGCCTACCGATGGCTTACAAAAGCCGTCCAGAAAAAGAAAAGCCCTCGCTAATATTTTACCACGTTTTCGGTCAATCTGACCCTGCCGTTCACTCGTTCATTTTAGTTTTGGGATTTTGTTTGTGTCTAACCTGGTTTCTGGAACTACTCTTCCCTGGACTCGAACCAGGTCATTGTCGGGGTCAGCTCCTCTCTCCGCCGACGTACACGACGAGCTAACTGGACAAACTGGTTGAGGCGGGAAAGCGCTCCACACAGAGGTAAGCAGTCAGCCGGTAAGCACCAAAAGAAACAGCGTCACACCGGCCCGTACCCAGGTAGCAAAGAATTCTGGCCCAGATTTGGCATAAAGCTGGCACAGCAGGCATTCGTCTGGCACTGGCATGCAACATATGGGCCAAACATGGCCCAGGTTTGGCTGAGGTGGCACCATCTTACAGGCGGCACTCCAGACTTGGGCCAGATCTCAAATGTAGTATTTGGCCCAGATGTTTAAATGTACATGTGGGCCACATAAGTTTGGCCTATCCTGACCCACTTTTAAAATACATTTATATTATTTTTGAGCAAAGAAAAAATTCTATCAATCAGGTCGCTTCAAGAAAAAGCACAGCCATAAAGCGAAATGCTTCATGGGTTTATAAAAAACATTGCAGTCATAACACACCAACATATCGAGCCCAGCTCAGGATCAGTTATGGGTTATTAACTTGGCTGAGACTTGGCCCACATATGGTCCATGTTTGCCGCTTCTATGGAAGCCAGAATTGGTCCAGTCATGTACCGTAATTCACTGCGGCATGTGGGCCAAGCAAATGCTGATGGTGTGGGCCAGAGAAATTTTGCTATGGGGGTAGCGTTCCCTTAAAAAATGAAATGCAGCCATACGTACCTCCGGCAACATATTTCGCGGTCTCCAGAAATGTTCGCGGGACTACGTTTTCAGAATGAGCCTGGGTTGCTCAGATAGCAATTTGATCAGAAAAAACCGTGTCAAGTTGCGACCAGCCCCCTCGACTACACACGCGTCTTTGTTTTCTCTGCAGATGATCGATGGAGAGTCTTTCCTCCTCCTGACTCAAAACGACATTGTGAAGATCATGAATATAAAGCTAGGACCTGCGCTGAAGATCCACAACGCCATCCTAATGTTCAAGAGCACAGACGAGGGCCTGAAGTGACCGTTGTTTTGATCTCCACATGCCATAACGATCCATCCATCATCACGTGTTTGGTGTTTCACATCTGAACCCACCAGAGAGAGAGAGAAAGATAGAGAAAACGGGACGGACTGATGACAGAACAGTCCAGCTGAGCTCCGACGCTGCTGCGAAAGCGTTTAGCTAAAGAACATCTAGACCTGAAACCACCGCGCAGGATTTTTCAGATAGTGTTTCTTTTGTTTTGTATTTGGAGTGTTCACTGAAATCCATATTCGTTCTCAGTCTGTGGTGATGATCGGTGCACAGAAACATCAGGGCAGATTTCAGTGTATTGGTGCTACTGTACCCTTTATTAGATCCCTGATGATGCACTTTACAGCAGGAGCAGGCAGGGGGCGCTGTACTTTACCAGAGCATGAGCATTGCTCGCCCTCGGTAGCAGTGCTCCTGACGTTGTGGTGTTGTTAAATGAGATTCTAGTTTCAAAATAAGCTATTTTGCAGAGACAGACTGGATGGCGACGTCAGTGTAGTTATTTTTCAACTGTGTGAATGGAAAGCCAGAGGGGGGAAGTAAATAGTAGTGAACTAGGGGGGTCTGTGTTTCTCTCTCTGATGGGAAAACTTTAATAATGTACAGTTGAGTAACTGTGTTGTTCAGTTCATCTACATGAATAAATGTTTAATTGAAGAGTTGCCGTCTGCTTTCTGCTTGATGTTGATTGACAAAGCCCTGTGGGCATGAATGCTGTGTGTTTCTGAGCGACCGGAGTCGAAATTTTCATCTGGCAGATGATAAAACAGGCAAGAAAAGCATCACTAAGATTGGTATCAATTGTGATTACTTAAAATTAGTTACTGTAATTCACCATCAAGGACCGCGCTACAACTGTTGCTTTAGAAACTTTATTACGAGTTGTTTGAGAAGTAGTTTATGGAGATTGAGAAGAGAAGTATGGATGGTTGTTGAACTGGCTGATTGGGGAGTCTTGTCTGGGGAGACTCAGAGGGCCCTATCATACACCCGGCGCAATGTGGCGCAAGGCGCGGCGCAATACTTGTTTGGTAGTTTCAGCTTGGCGCAAGAGTGGTTTTGAGGCGTTGCGCTACGCTGTTTAAATAGCAAATGCATTAGCGCTCATGTGTGCGTCCATAGGCGTTCTGCTCTAAAAAGGAAGGCGTTCTGAGGCGGACCGCTGGCGCGTTTCTATTTTGAGAAACTATAATAGATTTTTCATTAGACTAAAACAAACCCGGTCTAAACTCCAGCGCAGAGTTGCGCCTCACTTACAGACTGCTTAATACGCACAAGAGAGCAATAGACAAATATCTTTGCATATGAAAAAATGTAAATATTAAGGATATATATAGGATATTATAAGAATAGATATAGGATATAAATATAAAGGATTAAAATATAACAAAACAAATTATTTTCTAGCCTACATAAATATGAAATATCACTGCTTTTATGTCTTCTTCATCTCGGGAGGCTTTTTCAGTTAATTCATAACAATTTGCTTTTGTATAATGTTATTATTATTAGCAGTATTATTTATTATATCCATATTAATATTTGTATTATTAAAAACAAGCTTAGATTTGCCCACCTGTCAGGTTTTTACACTATATGGGGCACAGCATGTGTTTTAGGATATAACTCAGGTTTTCGAGCTCATTTTGTTGATATTATTCATTTATTCGTTTGCTGGAAATTAGAACTGAATTTAGAAACAGTTTTGAAACGAATATTTGCGCTTAACAAACGCAATTATTTATTTATAGACTAATTGATGTTTGTGCGTAAAGGTTTCCCTATCCAAGAGCGAAAGTGAGAGTGATCCGTTATCTCTCATTCTTACGCAGTAGATGCTCTGTTTAACAGTTTTCTGTTAAAAAACTGTTAACTGTTTGCTTGTGAAATGCTCAGTTTTTCCACTTTCACTTTTCCACTTAGACTTACTTTGCGTCCTGTAAATAGCGAATGCGCTCTTGGCACGACGCAGCTGGCTCTTAAAGGGAATGGGAGATGAGACTCTGATTGGTTTATTCTTAAAACACACCTATAACTCATTAAGAATAAAACTCAACCCTTTTAGACCATAAGCAGATAAGCAGATTATCCCATCCGTAAATTAGCAAAAATGCGTTCTGACACGCCCTGAAAGCGTTTGCGCCCTGCGTTTTGCACTCTGCGCATGGACCTTCAAAATAGAGCCCAGAGTGGGGGCTTTGTCTCGTAGGTTAAAGTGGAACCTTTAGAAGACCCCTCCAATGCAGCCTGTGGAAGAGGAGAGGGATGTTAACAGGTATTGGGAGGGGAGGGAGGGGGTGTAGGGGATGAGTGGATGACTTTAGAGGGGAACTGGGTGAGAGGGAGCGAGAATCTGAGACAAACGGTTTAGGGAGGGTCCACTTCCTGTAGATAGTAGACGAGGGAAGTTGATTGGTTTAGGCGTGGCCCCGCTACTGAACTTCTGTTAATTCATTAACTCCATTTAAAAAGAAAAGGAGAACTTTTGATTTGTTGGCAGTGGTGTAAAGTAACATATTACAAATATCACAAATTACTGTAATTGAGTAGTTTTTCTCCAGAATTGTAATTTACTAAGTAGTTTTAAAAATGTGTATTTTTACTTTCCCTTGAGTCAGGGCCGGAGTGGGACTCCTTTTCAGCCCTGGAGTTTCAAGCCAGACCGGCCCACCGACTGACTATATTAAATAAGGTCATTTCCATTTCTGTTTCTTATGACACTACCACGTCTTTTTCAAGAAAACAGCTGCTTTAGAACTTTAAATGTTCAACAGCCCTCACAGTATTATATGACAATAAAAATAACATAACATATATAACAATAAAAAAAATTAAAAAAAAAAAACGATAAATTAAGTGAGATTCGAACACAGGTTGGCGGCGTCTTAGAGCAACATGTGAACCACTAGATCACAGTGGCGCTGTTCTAGTGGGAGAAAAAAATTCTGATTTCTCAAGTTACATCAGCTGTATGAATATAGTGAATCATCTGATTTTCATTGAGCAGGTGTATTATTCATTAATATTAATTACTCGAATTCTTATATCCACTAAGGTGCCGCTGTTTGGGGTTTAATGATGATATTTACATCATTACCCTGCAGGCTGCATTTTGCTCACGGGGCTGTGAGACAATAAATAAGAAGAGCGGAGCTGCGGCAAATTAATGAATAAAAAGAGTGAGGCTATTGTCAAATACATAAATAAATGAAAAAGTGCGACTGCTGAGAGTGCTAGGGACACCAGCCCTCGCGGCCAAAAAACTGACCGGCCCACCGGGAATTCTCTTGGTCCTCCCGATTAGCCAATCCGGGCTTGCCTTGAGTACATTTTTAGTGCGGTATCAGTACTTTTACTCTCACTACTTTCCTTCAACCTGCAGTCACTAGTTTATTTTTTCCTGTCTATTGGGATTAGAAAAACAGTCCTGTGATTGCTGTCCAATCAAATCACACATAGAAGGTAAATCCCATCATAATGAACTACCTCAAGACATGGGCGATTTATAAATGCAGCAAACTGTTTGGACGCATTGAAAGTGTCCAAGAAGATGTCCAAAATCTTTACACGCATTGACCCAGAGACTGTTTAGATGCATGTCGCTGATGAGAAGATGATGGATGTTTTCTGTATGATGACCAAAATGGCCTTAAACACCCAGCAAGCTCAATACATCAACATGATGTCAGATTGATGTTCTACTCCAACATTGTGGGGACGTTGCATTTTGTTTGGAAATAAAAATAGGGTTGACGTCAGAAGTCAATGTCAGGCCGTCACCAACGTCCAACTTAAAATCAACCAGATATCAATGTCTAACAATAATGTTTCAGTTTGACGTTGGGTGGACGTTACCACTATGACGTCTATCAGACATTGGATTTTGGTTGCCATACCAGACAAATAAATATCAGCATTTGACGTCAATATAACGTTGGTTTAAGATGTTGACTTGACGTTGAATTTTGGTCACTTTCAAACACAACCTAAAATCAACCAAATATCAACGTCATTTGATGTTGTTATTGGACATCAAAATAACGTTGTCCTTAGATGCTGGCTAGACATTGAATTTTGGTCACCTGACATTACAACCTAAATATAACCTAATATTAACGTCTTACGACATTGTGTGCCTGCAGGGCAATAACTCAATGCCCCCCTGAATTATTCGCCCCCCTGTTTATTTTTTTCCCCAATTTCTGTTTAACGGAGAGAAGATTTCTTCAACACATTTGTAAACATAATAGTTTTAATAACTAATCTATAATAACTGATTTATTTTATCTTTGCCATGATGACAGTAAATATTTTACTCAATATTTTTCAAGACACTTCTACACAGCTTAAAGTGACATTTAATGGTTAACTGGGTTAATTAGGTTAACTAGGCAGGTTAGGGTAATTAGGCAAGTTATTGTATAATGATGGTTTGTTCTGTAGACTATCAAGAAAAAATGCTTTTAGGGGCTCATAATTTTGACCCTAAAATAGTTCATAAAAAATTTAAAACTGCTTTTATTCTTGCCGAAATAAAACAAATAAGACTTTCTCCAGAAGAAAAAATATTATCAGACATACTGTGAAAATTTCCTGCTTCTGTTAAACATCATTTGGAAATATTTAAAAAAGAATAAAAATTCAAAAGGGGGCTTATTTGGTATATTGATCTATATATATATATATATATATATATATATATATATATATCTTTTTTGGTATAAACAAATTTAATTTGCCAGTTATTTACAGAAGTTATCACTGTAAGCTATTAATAGAAGTTTAGCCACGAGTAACACTAAGAAACGCCCAGTTTTACTGTATTAAACCTCATATAAACTTCTGGTTAATAATAAATGGTTTGAACTGACTCTAATCCTGTACGGTTTATACATAAACCTCAGTGCGTCATTAGGCTGAAATATAAACATCCAGGCCTATTCCTGAGTATTTTTAAGTTGCGAGCACTTGTAAGTTATTAAATGTCCTCATAAGTTGCTTAAAGTGATATTTCATGATATTTCAGCCCTCACAAGTATTGCCAAATGCATACACAGGTTATCTAAATGAAGACACACCACAGGCTGCTGTTGTGTTTATATGCAGCCAATAAATACTGACTCTCCCTGAAGCCACACCCTTCAGCTCTGCCTCTGTACTATGAGAAATGGACAATGCTTTGCCTATTATCTTTTTTTTTCTTTTTTTTTCTTTTTTTTTTTAAGTGTTGTCCAGTTTAACTCATTACCTGGGATCTCCAAAGCCAAGCTGGGTGCACACACACACACACACACATAAAAAACACTGACTCACCAACATAGACACACACAAGCACTCATATGTACAGAAAGACACTATAAGCCATACCAGCAGGCACATGCAAGCACACAAACAAACATGTATACATATATAAACATACAAATACACACACACACACACACACACACACAATTACACACACATGCAAACACAGTCTCACTGACAAACTAACAAAGACACACAAGCAATCATCTGACTGGCTCACACACACAAACACACTCACATTGGAGTGTGTGATTGTCTCATACAGTACTCTCTCTCTCTCTCTCTCACACACACACACACACAAACACACTATATTTCTCTCTCACACAGACAAACATACACACTTGAGAGGCTAACTGTGTGCATTTGGTCTCTGACTCACTTACACACACACACACATACACACACACACACACACACACACCTGCACGCAGACACACACAAACATGCATATACACAGTGTCATACACACACATATATACAGACTCACTCAAACACAATTATACAACTACACACACATACACATACAAACACACAGTCTCACTGACTCACTAACAAAGACACACACACACACACACACATTGGAAAGGCTTTCTGGCTCACACACTCTCTTGCTCTTTCTCTCACATAAACACACACACTTTCTTTTTCTCTCACACAAACACACACACTTGAGAGGCTAAACTGCGTACATTAGGTCTCTCTGACACACACACACACACACACACACACACACACACACACACACTCTCTCTCTCTCTCTCTCTCTCTCTCTCTCATATCTAGTGTCCTGCACACATGGGTTGATCATTCACTCGGGCCTTCAGCCAAAGCAGCTGCTCGACGGGACGTTTCGCGAGCAGAAAATGATGCACTTCCACAAAACTCCATGAGCTGAACATCTTCCACACACACACACACACACACACAGGTAAGATGATTCTCACCATACATGTGAACAGATTCTGCCAAACGCATGTTGTCGTCTGTGTCTCCTGGTTTATTCAGTTGTGGTGTATTAATACACACCGCAGTGCACACTGTTTGTTTTTGTGTACACCAATCTGCTGTTTGCACAATTTATAATTACAGGAAGAATCTTTAATGTTACTATTATTTTTATTATTTGGGGTCATAATTAAAATGTCTGCTACACATTTAGTGTTCATTGGTCTTTTTGAACAATACTATAGTGAAGTAACTGAACTAATCTGTTGTGGTAATTCTACAAACAAATATAAACACATTATCTATGTGCTACTGTAGTTTTCTAAAGCTTTAGGGTTGATGAAATGCGCTGTAGTAAACAAGTAAAGTATATTAGTGTTTATCAGTTCACTAGATAATACTACAGTATTGCTTTAGCATTAATAAGGGTAGAGTTGGATTATATTCACACTTTCTATTAATATTTTATAAACCTCTTAAGGCCCAAGGTGTTTTTTACATGCATTTTTATTTCTCTTTGCTGTTTAGGCTTAATAGAAACTAATTAGAATAAAAACCTAAGCATCATCTTTTGATACGATGTACTTTTAGAAAAAAAATATGTCCATATATGAGGATTCGTGGTCCGAATTTACATAAAACACTTTTTCCTGACAGTTTTTTAATGCATATTTAACGTGGATTTTTTTAAACATGTTTGTACTATTAGAGAGTAAAAACTAATTTTTTTCCCATTTTGAACAGTTAAAAATAGTGTTTGGGACATTTTATATGCTGCAAAACAGTTGCAGGATGACGCTGTGTGTCTGTAACAAAATATAAAACATTCAAAGTATTTTAAACAGCCACTTAAGAGCTAAAATGTGCTGTCCACATACCTGTATGTGGAGGTTAAATATATGAATATAAATACAAAATTCTTTGCAAATTCTAAATAGGAAAATCATATTTAGCAAAAAACTATTAAAGTACATTGTTCACAGTCAATTAAATAGTGCTAATGTTGTTTTGAAGTCATTCTTGCATGCTATTTTTGACCGAACACTGTCAGAAATAAAGGTACAGGAGCTGTCACTGGGGTGTACCTAAAATTTGTACCTAAAAGGTCAATATTAATACCACAAGGGTACATATTAGTAAATAAAAAGTACAAAAGTGTTCCTCTGAAAATTTTTAGGTACTATATATATATATATATATATATATATATATATATATATATATATATATATATATATATATATATACTTTTGCGTTACAAATATGGACCTTTAAGTACAAATACCTTTTATAAGATACCACCCCAGTGACGGCTCGTGTACGTTTATTTTTGAGAGTGAACATTCAACGTAGCATTGTAAACAACCGTGTCACAAGTTGTTAAAATAGAAACAACTTTACCTCAGTTTAGCATTTAGTGTTGTGAATACTTATAAAACAATATAATATTGTTCAAAAACACTATAGTATTTAATATAAATTGCTATATCTGGGCTGACACGAACAGCCTAATGATTCACTGTTTTACTTCATCGAGCGAACAACAACAGCGTATCTGAAAGCTAAACAGTAGAGATAACCTTTTGGAGCGTGGTGTTTATTGATAGTCCTACTCTGCAGGACAATTGCAAAGCTGTATTTACCGTGTAAACTTGTCACTAAATGTCCTTCATGGGTCTGCTGTGTCACAAAAACCTGAAGATCCAGTTTTTTTCCCTAGAGTCGCCAGCATATGAGACATTAAACCCGACATTTGGGAGAGAAATTGACGAGACTGTCAACGACGGAAACACAAGATGGCTTATTACGATCCAGTAAGAGCTTTTTATTTCTCTATATATATATTTTAACAGCTTCAGCGTTTATGCTAGTGTGTATTCACACCTTTAACCGATTTAAATGTCCCTACAGACCCCACCGTCTACATCAAACGAGGTCAATCTAGGCGCGTCCGTCAACCCTCAGTAAGATGTGTTTTGTTTTTATTAGCGCCCTGTAAAGCTTTCGTACAGTATGTGCAACTGATGGATTTTTGTGCACGGATGGCCACTTGTGATATAGTGACTGCTAAATATTATCGTCATTTCTCACTTTTATTGTCTTGTGTGCTTCAGTGCCAAACCCACTGACTTTGACTTCCTGGCTGTGATTGGTAAAGGGACATTTGGGAAGGTGAGGCGCGTCTGATGCCCCTGTCTGATTAACTGCGTGCCTTATGACTTCACTAATCATTAACGCTGCAGAAGGAAGTCCGCTAAGGTTACCTTGATGGAAGATTGTTGTTATTCTAGCGGGATTGTTTAGAGGAAGGAATTGGTATCACTTTATTTTCACGAGCAGATGTTACATTGCAACCTCATGCCAATTAATTATCATTAGAGTGTCTGCTTAAAGGGACAGTTCACCTAAAAATTAAAGTTTATACACTATTTACTCACCCTCACTCCTTTATGAGTTTCTTAATCTATTGAACACAAAGTGACATGTTTTGATGAAAGCTGAAAACCTGTAGCCATTGACTTCTTCCATAGTAAAAGCAAATACTGTTTGGACGTCAAGGTTTACAGCTTTACAGCTTTCTTCAAAATGTCGTCTTTTGTGTTCAACAGAGGAAAGAAACTTAAACGGGTTTGGAACAAGTAAATAATAAAGACCTGAGTAAATAATAAAGATGCAATTTTCATTGGGTGAACCGTCCTTTTAATTATATATCTGCTCATTCTGATGAAACCTTGCATGTGTGCTCAGCATTAATAGACCTTATGTTGATTGTTATTATCCATTTCTCAGTGAATATATGTTTTAATAAACAGTTATATTCTTCAAAATAACATTTTGGTCACCTAAAATATTTAGGAATGGAAAGATGGTACATTAAAATTCAAGTTATTAAATAAATAAAAATTATAACTATATTTTATGTTTATTTTTTTCCTATTTGCTGTTTCAATATTTTAATATTTTCCCACAATATATTAATTTGGGTTTACTATTTTTTGTTAGGATTTTTTGTTAGATTAGTAGTTTCGACTTTAATACTGACTAATTGAATGTACAGAAGTCTGAATTATTAGTCCCCCTGAATTATTAGCCCCGTTTATTTTTCCCCAATTTCTGTTAAACGGAGAGAATATTTTTTTCAACACATTTCTAATCATAATAGTTTAATAACTCATCTCTAATAACTGATTTATTTTATCTTTGCCATGATGACAGTAAATAATATTTGACTAGATATTTTTCAAGACACTTCTATACAGCTTAAAGTGACATTTAAAGGCTTAACTAGGTTAATTAGGTTAACTAGACAGGTTAGGGTAATTAGGAAAGTTATTGTATAATGATGGTTTGTTCTGTAGACTATCAAAAAAATAAACAGCTTAAAGGGGCTAATCATTTTGACCTTAAAATGTTTTTTAAAAAATTAATAACTGCTTTTATTCTAGTCGAAATAAAACAAATAAGATTTTCTCCAGAAGAAAAAATATTATCAGACATACTGTGAAAATTTCCTTGCTCTGTTAAACATCTAGGAAATATTTAAAAAAGAAAAAAAAAAAATCACAGGGGGGCTAATACTTTTGACTTCAACTGTATATGCACAAATATATTATTGTAAAGCATTCTGTAGAAAATATAACATTTAAAGAGAGATCTTTGAGGATAAATTTTTTTTTTTTATCAAGAAAAGAATGTGCTAAAGGGATCATCAAAAATAAAGTGACACCCCAAAAATAAGGGCAAAATAAACAAATGGCATTCAATTCAACACAACATCTGAACTATCACATTGGTTTGCAGGTGCTCTTAGCAAAACTGAAAGCAGATGGAAAATTCTACGCCGTCAAAGTTTTGCAGAAGAAGGTTATATTGAAGAAAAAAGAGGTTTGTGTTTATTTGTTTTATCTGGCTTGTTTTTCTCAAATAACCAATCCTTAAGCGAGTAATGTTTGAGTTAAACATATAACAAACATAATATGAAATATTAAAGGTATAGTTCACCCGAATAAATAAACATTTCAAATTTTACAATTTATTTATCCTTCACTTGTTCCAAGCCTATTTGTGTTTCTTTCTTCTGTTAAACACAAAAGAAAGAAATTTTGTTAGACACGCTGGAAACCTGTAACCATTGACTTCCATGGTAATTATCTTCCTACTATGGAAGTCGAAGGTTACAGGTTTTCCAGCTTCCTCATATATATATATATATATATATATATATATATATATATATATATATATATATATATATATATATATATATATATATATATATATATATTTGTGTTCAATGGAAAAAAAATAAACTCAAAGGTTTACATACCACATGAGGGAGAATAAATGATGAGATACCTTACATTAGTTAATTAATCACAGGTTTACTTAAATACAGATAACATGTATCTTAACATATTAATATACTGTATATAAGTACATATAGATAAAGTAAACACTCTTTTTTTGATTATAAAAGACTTTGGTATATTTATTTGTCATTAAAGTCCTTCAGGATATTGCATCTGCACAGTTTAGCCTTCATTCTAAACAAAATACTGGGTTGATTTAACCCAATGTTTGGTCAAATGTGGAAAAACCCGACCATTGGGTACTGTTCTATTTTTAATTGTTTTTGAACATTATGGGAAATTTACTTACGGATGAAACAAGTAATTAAAGCATTATGAAAAAAATGGTTTAATTGTGTTAACGTTTTCAGCATGTTATTAAAAGGTTGCTTGAGCAAAAGGTGTTGGGATAGTGTTAGATATTAAATGATGATGACAATGACAGAATCTAATCTAATCAAACTTTCACCCTGTCCTTTGCACCCTGGCATTTTGTTACATGATTTGCTGGCTTTTAATTTATTACAGTCGCTGTTGCTGCAAGCAATATTTACACCGCAAAAAGCGATTAGCTCACTTTATTCAAATATGCTATGAGTGTTGGCTTAAAATGATCAAGCAAATAAACCATCTGCTACAGTTTAGTAAAAGATGCAGTAGTTTATCAGTTTATATCTATATTATTTTTAAATTAACTATAGTAATTCATTTTAATGTAAGACATTATTGTTTGTTTTTTAAATTTTACTACAAAACGATTTAAACTATGTCAACATTAAGATCCTGAATTAGTTTTTTACACTTAATCCTACAATTAGACAGTCTATTATGTTTTGTTTGTGTATGTGGTTACATGAATAAAGTCATAAGTGTTTAACTAATTCGTTTCATTTACATAATTTCCAAAACTGCACAGATGTTAAAAGGATTGAAACGATATAATAATGACTGAAATGGGAACGCCTTAAACCAGGGATCACCAAACTCGTTCCTGGAGGGAACACTGTCAGAAAAAAAGGTACAGGAGCTGTCACTGGGGTGGCACCTTTTCAAAAGGCACACATTTGTACCTAAAAGGTAAATATTAATACCACAAGGGTACATATTAGTAAATAAAAGTACAAAACAGTTCCTCTGAAAATCTTTAGGTACTAATATATAATAATAATATATAAGTATAAAAAATTACAGTGGGTTTACTCACTTTTTTAAAGAGACAGTTCACCTGAATGGAAAATTATCTTTGGCTCAACCAGCACTCAAAAATAATGACATATAATTAAATTAAAATCACAGATACACAAAAAATACAGGTTATTCCTATCTCAAAACAGGTTCATCACTTGCTGAATTAATCATTTTAATTGTTTTTGAATGTTTCCAACATTCTTCAACGTAGGGCTGCACGATATTTCAAGAGTTCACACTTTGCTGATGATTGGTAATAAGCTGGTTAGGCATGCTGTCCCGGGAGAGAGCCCTGAGCTCGTGAGATCCTCGAGCCCGGGGCTCCCTCCTGTTGCAGGGCGAGAGGGGAGTTTGAGCTCGGGTAGATTCAATTCAATTCAATTCAGCTTTATTTGTATAGCGCTTTTACAATGTAGATTGTGTCAAAGCAGCTTCACATAAATGGTCATAGTAACTGGAACAGTGTGGTTCAGGTTTTAGTGTTTAAGTTCAGTTCAGTTCAGTTTAGCTCAGTTCAGTGTGATTTAATCATTACTGAGAGTTCGAACACTGAAGAGCAAATTCATCGACGCGTAGCTCTACCAATCCTGAACCATGCGAGGCAGTGGCGACAGCGGAGAGGGAAAAAAAACTTCACCTGATGGGAGTGAAGAAAAAAAACCTTGAGGGAACCAGACTCAGTTGGGCACGACCATTTTAATTTCTCCGCTGGCCAAAAGTCTTGTGCAGAGCTTCATTCGCCGTGGTTAGGCAGGAAGATGGCCTCAGCGAAGACTCATCTGTCCCTGGAACGTCGCTGGGTAGATCTCTCGAGAACCTCTTAAAACACTCATTAAATGCTCACAGTCACAGGCCTGAAAAACACATGATATTCTCACTCTATTATGGTTAAACTTGACTCAACGGGAGGGTGATGGGAGTGACTCAACAAATCAAGTGTAATGCCAATGTGCACATTGCGATATTGATGCTGAAACAATATATTGTGCAGCCGTACACTGAGATAGCCCTGTGCAAGATGCTGGCAGGATTCATTGTTCCCTCACTGAAAGCTCCTCCTGAATCTGCTGCAAAGTGTTTCGTCACTGTCGCCTCGTCCTGTCCTAATAGTGTCAGCTCATATCTGTCTTCTCTTGTGTGTCTCTATTAATGCTACGTTGTGTCCCGCAGCAAAAGAATATAATGGCCGAGAGGAACGTGCTGCTCAAGAGTCTCAAACACCCGTTTCTGGTCGGGCTGCACTACTCCTTCCAGACCTCTGAGAAGCTTTATTTTGTCCTGGATTATGTCAATGGTGGAGAGGTATGAGGAAAAAAACACGTCTTGTGCAGACAACATTCACTGATAAATTACAGTTTTCTCATCTTGTTATGATCACATGACCTACCCTCGTGAGTTGCGTCGCTTCAATCCCATTTATGAATTTTCCTCATGGGGCGTCATGGGATAGCACAGCGTGCATGGGATACGCACTTCAGAATCTCACCCGAAGTAATAGGTTATCTGGGTTCTTCTAGCATACTGTTTTCGGCTAGCATACTGATTTTAGAATATTACGTAGTACAGGGGTTTTCAAACTGTGGGTGCACAGTGAACAAAGGTGGGTCGCGCAAAGTCACATAGCTGCAGCTATAATTATATTGCGGTGAATCAAAACCAGTACGATTGGCGGCAATAACTCAAAAACCTCTAACCCTAAAATATCTAAAGTGTGTTTCCTACAAAAACACAAAGCTGGTTATGTTTCACAGCTGTTTTTTTCTTTTTTTTTCGCTCGACATTACGACCACTGCTCCGTTTGAGCCCTCGCAATCTGCGTTTAGCTGGTAGAGCTCGCGCAGAGCGGAGCTCTCAGTAAGGGACCGTCGGAAAAGTGCTTATTTTTTTTCTTTTCGTTTTTTCTTTTTTTTTGTTGTTGTTGTTTTTTTTGCTCTGTCCTGCATGTTTTATTTTAAACACTACTAATTTTCTCTTAAATGAGCACAAACAGTTACTAAAGTAGTCAAATGCTTCATTATAGATCTGTGCATTGTTACATGAACACAGGGGCGGACTGGCCATCTGGCAATTCTGGCAAATGCCAGAAGGGCCGGACCAATTTTTAAATGTGGGCCGGTCAGTTTTTTTTTTTTTTTTTTTAATAAATAGTTTTTACGTGCAGGAAGCTTTTATTATTATTTTATTATTATGATGTTGATAAAAAAATAAATATAATAATAATAATAAATGTTAAGCATTTGGCCCAATCGGTGACGGCCGCCTGATTTCAAGATTGGCCGACCCAATCCAAGATTAAAATCTGGCAAGAATGTCATATTATTTTACCATCTGTACACCAAAATAAATACTGAATGTGCGTGTCCGTGGGTGGGGCTGTGTCGGTGTGGTAATGTGGGCTGATGTGGTTACAGTGCCAGGGCTGAATTTTTGTCCCAGTCCGCCCCTGCATGAACACCTCTGTTATCAAACAAAACACAATGAGAGATTAATTTGCTGCTCTTCACTAAATAACTATAGTAACTTTAATCAATATGCAAATACAATTAAAAGTGAAGTAGATTTTATAGCTTTATTGAATTTCTGGATAGGACATTGATTTTAATAGGCTAAACCTTTTATTTTATTGTCAATATTTTCTAATGTTTGCTATGTATTCTATCATTTGAAGCTATTTGTTGTCCCATATCTTTACATCCCAACGTTGACAGATTGCTAATCAATAAATAGCTATAGTGCTATATAAAGCTATAGTGCTATAAATAGCTCTAGTGCTATCTGTTAGTTTTAACGTCAGCTAATGTTATGGAAGGGCATAGATGTAATGGAAAATAGTAATAGTAATGTAACTACCCCCATCATTCCTTCCTCAAGCAAATGTGTAAATATTAGATCTATTCAGCGATAACGTTAATTGGATTGGCATATTTATCTGACGTTTTTCCAGCTTGTAGTAGTCGATCAAAAAGCTATTTAGTTTCTTATGACTATACACTAGCAGTGGAGTTTACTGCGATGTGACGGGGCTTGATCATAATCCAGGGGTTTGATCAAAGGTTGATCATATTTTCTTCTGAAAAAAGAAGAGGATCTTTTTCAACAACAAAAAATATCACAGTTACAGCCAGCATCCCACAAAAAGCACTTCGAGCCTCATTTTGTGCATTTCAAATCCCAAAATCCCAAAAGCCGCACACCATATATTTATGAATGCTTTGAATGGAGACATTTTTTACCCATTTTTCCATATTAAAGTATTATGGTGGGTCTTGAGATTGAATTACTTGCCTAGGTGGGTCCCAGAATAAAAAAGTTTGGGAATCCCTGATATAGTATGAAAGTATGCGATTCCGGATGCAGCCAATGATGTTTAGTGAAATAGCTCAGTAAAAGAGTTGACAAAGACACAAGGCCTCAAAGCCTTCCAGAGTTTCCCACCAGAGGAAATGGCATCACTTGAAGCAAGTCTATCAGTGCTTTACAGATTGTTTTGCCTTTTTATAACCAGCAAAGTTGACCAGAATATAGATTTTTATTTTATTTTATATACAGTATATTTTATATATAATTGAATTTCAATGTGTGATTCAGAACCAGAGACGGTCAAAAACAGGTATAATGGGAGTCTTTAGGTTAATATCTACAAGATAAAATGTCTCGAAATACATATACAAACATAACCTTTAGAGCTACTTGATCTAATTTGTGTTACGAGTCAAAGCTGTTCGTAAGTTTGTAGGTTCATCTAGGAGAGACAGAATGTATACAGAACATTTTAAAATCACCCATATATTTGGAATAATTCATAAAGTTAAAGTCAGAATTATTAGCCCTCCTGAATTATTAGCCTCCCTTTATATATTTCCCCCTATCTCTGTTTAACGGGAAAAGAAGTCATCATATTTCTAAATATAATAGTTTTAATAACAAATTTCTAATAACGGATTTCTTTATTCTTTGCTAGATATTTAAATTTGACCACCTTTTTTTAATACACTAGTATTGAGCGTAAAGTGAATCGAAAAAACCTTAAAGTGTTTTTTTTTTTTTTATATGAAAAACTTATTTTCTTCTAGCTGAACTAAAACAGTAGAAAAAAAAATATTATAGGAAATACTGTGAAAATTTCCTTGATCTGTCAAACATCGTTTGGGAAAGATGTAAAAAAGAAAAAAATAACAGAAGGACTAATAATTTTAACTTCAACTGTATATAAATAACCATTTAATAAAAGCAATAAGCTTCATTAAGCCATTGTTTACAGCGAATTTTTAACAAATGAGAGCATTTAAGGAACTCTTCTCCGCATGCACTTTAGCTGTTCTAAATTTACTGTAAAACATGGCATCTAAGGGCTCTATTTTGATGGTCCATGCGCAGAGCGCAAAATGCAGGGCGCAAACACTTTCAGGGCGTGTCAGAACCCATTTTTGCTAACTTAAGGATGGGAAAATCCGCTTTGCGCCGTGGCGCATGGTCTAAAAGGGTTGAGTTTATTTTCTTAATGAGTTATAGGTGTGTTTTGAGAATTAATCAATCATCTCCCTCCCCATCCCCATCTCCCAAGAGTCTCATCTCCCATTCCCTTTAAGAGCCAGCTGTGTCGCGCCATAGGAGCATTGCTATTAACATGACGTAAAGTAAGTTCACTTTCGCTTTTGCTCTCTTGGATAGGGAAACCTTACCGCACAGACATCAATTAGTCTATAAATAATTAATTGCGTTTGTTAAGCGCAAATATTCATTTCAAAACTATTTCTAAATTCAGTTCTAATTTCCAGCAAACGAATAAATGATTAATAATAACAAAGTGTGGTCAAAATACTGAGTTATATCCTAAAACACATGCTGTGCCCCATATAGTCTAAAACCTGACAGGTGGGCAAATCTAAGCTTGTTTTTAATAAAACAAATATAAATATGGATATAATAAATAATACTGCTAATAATAATAACATTATACAAAAGCAAATTGTTATGAATGAACTGAAAAAGCCTCCTAAGATGAAGAAGACATAAAAGCAGTGATTTTTCATATTTATATAGGCTAGAAAATAATATTTTTTGTAATATTTTAATCCTTTATATTTATATCCTATATCTATTCTTATTATATCCTATATATATCCTTAATATTTACATTTTTTCATATGTAAAGATATTTGCCTATTGCTCTCTTGTGCGTATTAAGCAGTGCGTAAGCGAGGCGCAACTCTGTGCTGGAGTTTAGACCGGGTTTGTTTTGGTCTCATGAAAAATTAGCCAGCAGCCTCAGAACGCCTTCCTTTTTAGAGCAGAACGCCTATGGGTGCACATATGAGCGCTAATGCATTTGCTAATTAAACAGCGTAGCGCAACGCCTCAAAACGACTCTTGCGCCAAGCTGAAACTACCAAACAAGTATTGCGCCGCGCCTTGCGCCACATTGCGCCGGGTGTATGATAGGGCCCTAAATGTTTCTCTCCTGTCGCCCTCCAGCTGTTTTATCATCTGCAAAGAGAGCGATGTTTCTCCGAGCCGAGAGCTCGTTTCTACACGGCTGAAGTGGCCAGTGCCATTGGATACCTTCACTCTCTCAATATAGTTTACAGGTCAGTACTCTGAAGACATTTTCTTTCATATGACATTATTGACTTATTCTTCAATGCGGAAGTGCGCTCGTTTTTGTGATTGTTTTAGAACTTCTGGTTCAGTTGACTATGAGAGAAATGACTAGGAATAATAAACAGCATAACACAGTCAATCTTCTCACTTAACAAACAAGTGTTTGCATGACTAAACAGACAAAATAGAATAATATAATAAGAACATATCAGTTTGCTTCATCAAGCAGCGCAACGAGCTGTTTTAACGTCTAAAAACAAGTGGAAGTGTATGAGACTGGAAGTCTCGAGACAAAAAGATTCAAACAGCAGTGCCCTCTCGTACACGGAGAATAAGGTGAATAATCTACATTACTCTTACTCAAACATCTTCATGTTCCCATCTAGAGATCTCAAGCCAGAAAACATTCTGTTAGACTACCAGGTAAGAACATTATTGAGGACTCCTGTAGTATACGCATAAGGTCTAGCAAACAGAGTTTGATGGTGTGTTTCTCTTCTCTTTCAGGGCCACGTGGTGTTGACAGATTTCGGCTTGTGTAAAGAAGGTATAGAGCCGGAAGGAACCACAACCACCTTCTGCGGCACTCCAGAGGTGGGAAAGACATTCATTCATTCATTTTCTTTTCAGCTTAGTGCCTTTATTAATCCGGGGTCACCACAGTGGAATGAACCGCCAACTTATCCAGCACATGTTTTACGCAGCAGATGTCCTTCCAGCTGCAACCCATCACTGGGAAACATCCATACACACTCATACACTATAAACAATTTAGCTTACAAATTTCACCTGTACCGCATGTCTTTGGACTTTGGAAACCAGAGCATCCGGAGGAAACCCACGCGAATGGAGGGAGAATGCAAACTCCTCACAGAAATGCCAACTGAGGCTCGAACCAGAAACCCTCTTGCTGTAAGGCGACAGCACTACCTACTGCGCCACCACGTTGTGGTCAGTGGAGGAAACCCATGCCCACACAGGAAGAGCATGCAAACTCCACACAGAAACTGACCCAGCTAGGGCTCAAACCAGCAACGTTCTTGCCGTGAGGCGATTGTGCTACCCACTGTGCTACCATGCTGCCCATTAGATGTACTATACTCAACTATTCATAAAGCTGTACAATAAAGTACAGAAAGCAGTTCAGATGTGTGATTCAGTGCCTATACCAGTACCTCACTTCTTTGTGAGTGTATTAAAATAAGCAAAGTTGGTCCTAATTTCCATGCAGCCTTATAAAGAGAGCTGTGGGGTAGTAAATTTTTTTTTTTGGAGATACTCTGCCAATTCTATACCCTTGAGCAGGATACCATATTTCCAGTGTGTTGCATGTATAGCTGAGAGATAATCTGGTTTATATGTGAGATGTGTTGTGTGATTCTCAGTATCTGGCACCTGAAGTCCTGCGGAAAGAGCCGTATGACAGGACGGTGGACTGGTGGTGTCTCGGCGCTGTGCTCCATGAGATGCTTTACAGCTTAGTAAGTCTGTTCATTTATACACTCGCTTCCTTCGCTTAAACTTAAAGAGCCCCTATTATGCATTAAAAAGGGTCATATTTTGGTTTTGGGGGTCCCCAACAACAGGCTGATATGCATGCAAAGTCAAAAAGCACTTTCATGGTCTTATAATATGCATGTATTTTTACCAAATTATCCCAGCGACTCCCATCGGATTCGTTCAGTGATTCTTTTGTTCCCTAACCCCTCCTTTGCGTGAGGCTAATCTGACCAATGACAGTCTGTTGCGATTAGTGGACAGCATTCAGCGCAAGACAGAGGCTGTTTCTCAATATGCGTTCTTCAGCGGTCTTGCGTCCTCGTGTTCTCGTGAAACGTCATCATCAGCTGCCTAAGTTCAGTTCCAATACTCAAGACCGCAAGTACGGAGGACGCGTGAAACTTCCCGGATGTGATCTTGATATCGAGGACGCACTGATGCAGACTTGAGCACCGAACTCGCTCTGAAAGTCCCAGAAGTCATTGCGACTGGAGGTGGGAAGCGCTGCATTTTATCTAGATTTATTATTAAAGTTCATAGATATGAATTATTTACCTCAGGAGTTTCCCTAAATGAAACGGTGAAAGTAAACATTAACATGGACATCTTAAAAAAGGAATAAACACATTAAGGGTTGTTTGTTTGCTGAAATTCGTATTAAAATCTGTTTTATTTATATTGTGCAACATATATTTATAATGTTTTATGCAAAGTATATATTTTGAAAAGGGGGGAAACAATAAATCGTTGTATGAAGGCTGTAATGTTTAAATAATTTCCGTTTAAAACACGTGAAGGTCAAGTGACCATCAGGAAGAACGCAGCATCTCATTTCTCAAAGGATGCGTTCTCTGCCCTCGCGGTCTCCTGAGTTCGTTCTTCCGAGGACACCTGGCAAGACCGGTCTCCACAAAACACAAGTCTGTTCTCTGCGTTCTTGGAATTGAGAAACAGCCAGAGAGAAAAATGCCCACCACAGTCAGAGTGCAGTGTATGCGTGAGCATACCTGCCAACACTCGTTTTTCCTGGGAGTCTTCTGTATTTAAGACCAATCTCCCGTCACCCTCCCGTATTGTTATTTCTCCCGGAAAACTCCTGTAATTTCAAGCATTCCCCCCCATTTGTTCACTTCCAAAATCAACATTTCCAAATCATTTACTCCCCCACTTGTAATCCAAGATGTTTATTTCTTTATTGCTTCAATCACAATCAAATGACGGTTTGGTTGTCTCAAGGGTTTGAACTTACAAACTGCAGCTTCAAAATGCTAAGTAACGGGTTTTAACTACTAAAACAATATGAAAATCTGAAATAAATAAATTCATATACTTTAACCACAGCCACAGCCTTCAACTGTAGCCTATAGGGGAAATACCAACCTACGTCACACATGACATCACACGGGTTAACCGCGTATAGCGGTTGCAAAAAAAGACCAGTTGCAATAGGAAACATGTCGTGGTGTGCTGTAGGATGCCAAATTCGCAAGTCCTAAAATAGAAAACTTTAAGTTTACCGTACACCACACTGCTTTAAATGCCAACCGCGGACGTCTAAGGCTAACAGCCATCATAAGAGCTGAATGGAGTGAGGACCTAATTAAAAATGCTCGACTCTGCAGTTCTCATGTTATATCAGGTAAGTTCACGCTATGCTAAATCATATACATTACTCTTTGTTGATTGGCGTAATAATTTCAGCAATAAGTTAAATATGGTTAATTAAACTGCGGACACTGAATGCTTAAAATGAAATGTTAAAGTGTACATTCGCATAACCTGCCATACTGGGGCAGTTCGCTGTCAGAATGCAGTTGTTTTGCTTGTTGATGATTACCCAGGCCTTGTACAGCTCTGTCTTCTTTCCTTGTCTATGGCTAGGCAGAATCTCGGTTTTTAGCACTACATGGAACATTATTTCTGGCACATGACCACACAGAACAACATTGTTGGCATCCAAAGACTTGTAGGCCTTTAACTTCTCTCTTGTAAAATCACTTGGAGTTTCAATGAGAGAGTTGTATATTTGGGGCTGGATGCTTCATTTCGTCTTATCCAATATCCATTGGGGGGCTGCTATCGCAAATGGACCTGTCAGACGAACGCTGCTCACTTTAACGTTCATTTTGCTGAATAACTGTGCTTATCACTGGGTGACGAGCTGTTATAATACGCTGAAAGCATTATGTAAGTAATATATATAATATGTAATCAATATAACTACTACTGTATATTACAACAACAAACTCTGTTCCGCTTCGCATATCCTTCCCTCGCTGTAAATGCTTGCTCTCCCGTTTTTTTTCTGCAACCTCAATGCATGCGCATCCCGAATGCTTACAAACTGGTAATTCGTCCATAGTTATAGTTCATTTCATTTAATTTTCTTGTCGTCTTAGTCCCTTTATTAATCCGGGGTCGCCACAGCGGAATGAACCGCCAACTTATCTAGCAAGTTTTTACGCAGCGGATGTCCTTCCAGCCGCAATCCCTCTCTGGGAGCATCCACACACACATGCATGTCTTTGGACTATGGGGGAAACGGGAGCACCCGGAGGAAACCCACGCGAAGACAGGGAGAACATGCAAACTCCACACAGAAGCGCCTACTGAGCTGAGGTTCGAACCAGCGACCTTCTTGCTGTGAGGCGACAGCACTGCCTACTGCACCACTGCCTCGCCCTATAGTTATAGTGTTATTTTTAAAGCTGCATTGAAACTGCAGATTGAAAGTTCAACTGACTAAGCACCACTGAAGTCCACTGCACTAATGTCCTCAAAAAAAAAAATCCAAAAAACAAAGATTGCGGCTGACAATGGGGAGAGTAAATGATTGAGAAAAGTTGACCTGCTGTAATGAGATACACTGATGTTTTTTTCTGTACAACTGTGATGAGCAGCCTCCATTCTACAGCCGGGACGTGTCTGAGATGTACGACGCCATCCTGCACAAACCTCTGCATCTGCCGCCGGGAAAGTCCGAGTCGGCCTGTCTGCTGCTGTACGGCCTGCTGCAGAAAGACCAGCACCGGCGGACTGGAGCCATCGCTGACTTCGTGAGTGACCGCTTGGTGTTTTGTTTTTGTCACTGTGAAACTGTTTATCAATTCAACATTATCGCTGTTAATGTGTCAACTGTTGTGGTTTTTGCAGTTGGAGATTAAAAACCATGTGTTCTTTGCCCCCATAAACTGGGACGACCTCTACCACAAGCGAATCAATCCTCCATACAACCCCAATGTGGTAAGAGCTCTTACATACTCCCTCTGGGCTTTAAAGAGACCGTTCACCCAAAAACAATTTCCTCATCATTTGCTCACACTCAAGTGTTGGAAGATTTTACAAGTTTCTTTTCTTCTGTTCAAGATATTTTGAGGAATGGTGGGGGGAAAGCAGCCATTCGTTATGTTTGCAATCAAAGATGCAAATTAGACTGGAATATCTCATATAAAAGTGAATAAGCAACGTTTACATCCAATGAGTCAAAGAGAACAAAAGTGTACTTCCTGATAAACTGGTGCCAAACTGAAAAATTAGAGTTTGCTGTGGTAGGAGAAGCCACTCTGGGACTTCTGTAATATATGACTTGTGGCTTAGAAAACCTTTTTGGGAGTGCAGATGCTTAAGAGATAATAATAATAATATAACCATACAAATTTATACAACCCAGGCTCATTCTGAAAATGTAGTCCAGCGGACATTTCTGGAGACGGCGAAATACGTCCTGGGAGGTACGTATTTTTGCAGTTTTTGTTTTCGCGAATCCACGAGAGGCTGCTGTGTGCTCTTTTTCGCATCTCAAATGCCTCTCGCAAATGCCGTTTGCGCCCGTGATGTTCTCGCGTAAATCCACCAGAGGCCGCTGTCGACCGACTGAATGATTGACTGGGCGACCGGCCAATCGACCGACTCACTCTCCTCCTTCCCTGAACCCAACTAATTTTACCGATTGACCCGCCCACCCGCTTACTTCCCCTAAACCCAACCGACGGTTTACAAAAGCCATCCAGAAAAAGAAAAGCCCTTGTCTGATTTTTACCACGTTTTTGGATGTTACCACATTCTCACCCTGCTGTTCACTTGTTCGTTTTATTTTTTGGATTCTGTTTTTGTCTCACCTGATTTCTGGAATCGCTCTCTTCCAGACTTGAACCCAGTTGTTGTCATCAGCGCGGTCAGCTCCTCTCTGCGTTTCAAGTATGCTAATGTACACGATGAGCTAATCGGACAGACTGGTTGCTGCAGGAAAGCCCTCCACAAGGGGCGTCACCCCTTAGGTTGCAAATAACGGTACAATGTGCTGTGCGTCAAGTATGATGACAGTAAATAATATTTGACCAGATATTTTTCAAGACACTTCTATACAGCTTAAAGTGAAATTAAAAGGCTTAACTAGGTTATTAGGTTAACTAGGCAGGTTAGGGTAATTAGGCAAGTTATTGTATAACTATGGTTTGTTCTGTAGACTATCGAAAAATATGTAGCTTAAAGGGGCTAATAATATTGACTTTAAAATGATTTCAAGATAATTAAAAACTGCTTTCATTCTAGTCACAATAAAACAAATCAGACTCTCTCCCAACCCAAGCTCATTCTGAAAACGTAGCCCTGCAGACGTTTCTGGAGACCATGATTTATGTGGCCGGAGGTACGTATGGCCGCATTTCGTTTTTTCGAGCGAACGCTATAAGACAGTGTGACGCCACTCCTCTTCTTATCGCTTGCCGGCTGTGACGGCTCACCTCCGTGTGAAGGGCTTTCCCGCTGCAACCAGTTTGTCCGCTTAGCTCGTAGTGTTACGTCGGCGGAGTGGAGGCCCGGAGGAGGAGGAGCCAACCACGGTGACAACCGGGTTCGAGTCCAGGGAAGAGCGGCTCCAGAAATCAGGTAAGATGAAAAACAGAATCCAAAAAAATAAAAGCGAACAAGTTCGTGACGGGACGAGAATGCGGCGAAATCCGAAAACTAGGTCAAAATCGGATGATGGCGTTTGCTTTTTTTTTTCTGGACGGCTTTTGGAAATCGTCACTTGGATTTAGGGAAGGAGGAGGAGGAGGGTGGCTGGGTCGGCCGATTGACCAGCCGCCTAGTCTATCGTTCAGTCATTCAGTCAGTCGGACAGACGGTCGCTCGACAGCGGCCTCCGGCGGCTTTTTACGCGAGAACAGCGCGGACGCAAATGGCGTGCGCTCCCGAGAGGCATTCGAGACGCGAAAAAATGTGGCACAGCGGCCTCTCGCGGATTCGCGAAAACAAAAACTGCACAAATACGTACCTCCTGGGACGTATTTCGCAGTCTCCAAAAATGTCCGCGGGGCCACATTTCCACAATGAGCCTGGGTTGCTTTCTCCAGAAGTTAAACATTTATCAGAAATACTATGAAAAATTCCTTGCTCCATTAAATATCACTTGATAAACATTTGAAAAAATAATAAGTATTTCATGGAAGGGCAAATAATTTTGCCCTCAAATGTAGATCTGGCATTTAGACATCAATATACATTCAATATATGACAACTATATTGCTTTAATATGGGCTACAAAGCACTGTATTTTCCTAAAGATTTGAAGCGCGTGTGCTCCTTTGGAGAAAAACTTCATTCTTGAAACACAGCAGGTTGTGTCATAATAAGTGTGTGTTGTTTCTCCAGAGAGGCCCGGCAGACCTCCAGCACATTGACCCAGAGTTCACCAGAGAGATGGTGCCACACTCAGTGGGCCGCACGCCGGAGCCCACGCCCAGCCTGGCCACCAGCAGCTCCAACGCCTTCACCGGCTTCTCCTACATCTCTGGAGAGGATGGCTTTCTCTGAGAACAGATGGAGGTTTCTGGACACACACACAAAAACATGAACTGTGAAGCAGAAATACTAGAAGAGCTCTGAGAGGTCGGACTCATTCTGCATCCGTAAAACACACACTGTAAAGAATATACGGAAATTAGCAGTTTTCCATATTGTATGATTCGTGTTTTTATTTTTCCACATTTATTAATGCTTTTGAATTGCATTATGGGATCTTAATCTTACTTCTAACATTTTTTAACCTTCAAAAATTTAGAAAAAGTGGCTAATATTGACATTTTCAATAGTTTTAAGTGATATATTGTGCAGCTGAAGTCGGAATTATTAGCCCCCCTGAATTATTAAACAGCTTGTTTATTTTGTTTCTCCCAATTTCTGTTTAGAGAGATTTTTTCAACACATTTCTACACATAATAGTTTTAATAATTCATTTCTAATCACTGATTTATTTTATCTTTGCCATGATGACTAAATAATATTTGACTAGATCTCATTTGAATTTAAAGCGACAGTCACCAAAACAATTTGGATCAAAGCATTAAAGGGACGGTTTCAACGAATTAAAAAACATTATTTGTCATGTATTTTAAGCTAAAATCTTAAACACACTCTAGAGACATCAGACACTCAAATTACATTTTGTAAAAAGGGGAAAAAAGGTCAGTTTTAAAGCTGAATATTAAGCATTATTAGTTTTCAGTGTCACATAATCCTTTAAATATTCTAGTGTCATGATCTGCTCAAGAAGAAACATAACTATTGATGCTGTTGTCAGTTTGGGAAGTTGAACACACACAGTACAAAAGTACAAATACATGAATTTAATTTTATTCATAACAATTTATCAAGAGTGAAAAAAAATACATTTGAAAAGTGAAAAATATTGCAAATAAAAGCTATTATTTTGAACATCCATTTTTTAAATCAAGAAAAAAAAAATCATTTCAGCACAAGCAATTATTAGTAAATTTGTTTCAATAAAAACAGATCATATTAGAAGAGCAAATCATCATATTACAGTGATTTCTGAAGGATCACTTGACACTGAAGACTGAAGTAATGATGAAACAATTCAGCCTTAAATTGCACTAATAAATTACATTTGAGACTACATTTAATACACAAACAGTTATTTAAAACTGCAATAATATTTCACAATTATTTAGACTATCTTATTTAACATTTATAAGATGTTTAACAAAATACCAATAAAGAGAAGAAAAAATTAGACAGAATAACTGACAATAATCCCACCCCCACCCTCAGAAAAAAAAGAAAGAAAAAACAGAAGGGATCGTCTCTGTTACCAAATATATATATAAATATATACACACAACATATGTAACATATTGACCTTATTCTCAAATGCGGAAGTGCGCCTGTTTTCGCGATTGTCTTAGAACTTCCGTTTCAGTCGCCTATGGGAGAAATGACTAGGAATAATAAACGGCAAAAAACGGTCAAACTACTTGCTCTACAAACAAATGTTTGCCTGACTATACAGACCAAGTAGAATAATATAACAAGGAAATATCAGTTTGCAACATCAAACAGCGTAACGAGCAGTTTTTAATGTCTAAAAATGAATGGAAGTGACTGAGACCGGAAGTCTCGTGCCAAAAAGATTCAAATGGCAGCGCCCGCTCGTCTGCGGAGAATAAGGTCAATACTCACATATTTACAAAGCCAGTGACATGAATATAAAGGTTAGAAATAAAGATGAGAGTTTAACTTAAAATGCTAGATTCCCAAGAGTCTTAAGATAGTTCCCCATGTGGTTTCAGCTTTTTTATGTGATGTTTCAAGACGTAGTCGTTCCACTCGTTCAACCATAAGAATATTTCACAATTTAACAGTATGTTTCATCAAATGAATGCAGCCTTAGTGAGCAGAATTGCCTTCTTTTAAAACATTGTACTGATTGTGAAAATTGTAAACGTTTGACTGGTAGTGTATGTGTATGTATACACAGTTGAAGTCAGAATTATTAGCCCCCCTGTTTATTTTTTCCCCCGATTTCTGTTCAATAGAGAGAAGATTTTTTTTCAGCACATTTCTAAACATAATAGTTTAAATAACTCATTTCTAATAACTGATTTATTTGATCTTTGCCATGATGATAGTAAATAATATTTGACTAGATATTTTTCAAGACACTTCTATACAGCTTAAAGTGACATTTAAAGGCTTAACTGGGTTAATTAGGGTAACTAGGCAGGTTAGGGTAATTATGCAAGTAATTATATAACAGTGGTTTGTTCTGTAGTTTATCATGAAAAAAATATTGCTTAAAGGGGCTAATAATTTTGACCATAAAATGGTGTTTTAAAAAAATCAAAAACTGCTTTAATTCTAGCCGAAATAAAACAAACAAGACTTTCTCCAGAAGAAAAAATATTATCAGACATACTGTGAAAATTTCCTTGCTCTGTTAAACATCATTTGGAAAATATTTAAAAAAGGGAAAAAAAATTCAAAGGGGGGCTAATAACTCTGACTTCAACTGTACATGTGTGTGTGTGTGTGTACACATGTTTTATTGTGTAAGGACACTGCAGGAGACATATATTTGTTGATTGCACCACTGGAAAAGCAGCTAATTGCAAAATCTGTTGATTTCTGATCTTGCTGGTCTCTGTGGATCTGATCTGCGTGCCTCAGGCCACATCCACATCCAGTGCGCTTTATCTGATTTCTGAAAGGAGCGTGGACAAATCACACACTTTACGCAAACCGTCCTGTAGTCAGTGCTCTTTTATGAAAACGTAGCATAATCAAATCTACATTATATATGATCTATGAATGTTATATGACTGTGCCTTAATATGAAATCATGTATTAATGCCTACAGTAAGTCTTGAGAAGTGTAACTGCATTGAAAAATGGCATTACACTTAGTTTTTCCTCATTATAGAGACATTCTGCTAATATAAATGTTACATATTTTTGTTAAACGTTGAATAAAATCAGTGAAAGAGGTTACAGTGTGTGAAACATCAGAAAGAATTCACTGTAGTGCTACATTTTCCTCTGCATGTGGCACTTTTGTTTCTGTTTGACACAGGAGTAAAGATTTCAGGCAAGAAATCACATGTAGAAATCTGGTATATGACATACAAGTTCCTGTTTGGATTTCATTCATTCATTTATTTTCTTTTCGGCTTACCCCCTTCACTAATCTGGGGTCGCCACAGTGGAATGACCCGCCAACTTATCCAGCATATGTTTTTATGCAGCGGATGCCCTTCTAGCTGCAAACATCCATTCACACCCATACACTACGGACAATTTAGCCTACCTAATTGACCTGTACCGCATGTCTTTGGACTGTGGGGGCAACCGGAGGAAATCCACGCGAATGCAGGGAGAACGTGCAAACTCCACACAGGAACGCCAACTGACCCAGCCGAGGCTCGAACCAGCAGCCTCCTTGCTGTGAGGCGACAGCACTACCTACTGTCCCATTGCGTCACCCATATTTGGATTTCACATACATAAAATATGTCAAATATGCAACATATTTCAAAATGTTTACAGAACCATTGGATATTACAAAGACGAACATATGTATTCAAATATTTAGCTATGATTGTATGTGTTCATATATAAATATTGAGATATGGTGATTTGAACATTTCCCAGCACTTTGTTGTGGCTGGAAGGGCATTCGCTATGTAAAACATATATTAGAATAGTTGGTGGTTCATTCCACTGTGATGACCTAAATAGAGACTAAGCTAAAAAAATTAATGAATGATTGATATTTGAACATATGATCTCAATAGTGATGCTGTGGCGCAGTAGGTAGGTCCTGTGTGGTGTTTGCATGTTCTCCCTGCATTCGGCTGGGTTTCCTCCGTGTGCTCCGGTTTCCCTCACAGTCCAAAAACATGCGGTACAGGCGAATTGGGTTGGCTAAGTTGTCCGTAGTGTATGAGCGTGAATGAGTGTTTGTAAATGTTGTCCAGAGATGGGTTGTGGCTGGAAGGGCATCCGCTGCGTAAAACATATGCTGGATAAGTTGGCGGTTCATTCCGTTGTGGCGACCCCGGATTAATAAAGGGACGAATGATCTCTAAATTTATATATATTTAAACTTATTTACATATTAAAATGTACATATTAAACAGTCATCTTTGCAATATTCTGCAATATGCTTCATATATGGCATATATTTTATATATGTATAATCCAAATATGAACTTGCCTTTCATATGTAAATCATGCATATTTAAGTGTATCAGATTTCTACAGTATTGCACTCTTACACTATTTTGAAATATATCTTTTCAGTATGAATTCAATGACGATTTTAATAAGATCATACATTGGTCTAATGTTAACTGGCATAAATTAAATACAATAAGCTGTTTTAAAATGAACGGTTTACAAGATAGTCTGTGACAATAGACACAAACTGAAACCAGTTGATGTAATATTCTGATTTAAATAAAGATTTTGACTTTAAGATTGTTAGATTACTATTTTTATATACATTATAGATTATTTGCAAACTAGCCCAGCCGAGGCTCAAACCACCAACCTTCTTGGTGTGAGGCGACAGTGTTAAACACTGAGCATCTGTGTCGCCCCCAGCTGCTGATATATCTCCTAAATTTTGAAGTATGTGGGAAAACAGACTGTAAAAAGGGAAAACAAACGTTCAGCGCCATCTAGAGTACAATTAAATACACTTTTGCCAAAACACAAAACTGTTCCTGAGTGATTTCTTGAATATCTACTAACACTGGTAAATGTTTGACAACACACTTGGAATCAAAGATTAGTTTTTTTGTATTTACTTTTAAAAAGTTTTCATCACACCACTCAACAAATGAATCAATTTCAGAAAAATAAACAGAAAGGCGATTTCGCTGCTGCGCATTTATACGCAAACACAAGAGTGTGCTGTTGTGAACGGCTGTGCTGCGCAAGGCGGAGCGCAGATATGACGCACTAGAAGACAGAAGCTGTGCGCGCGGGCTCACTGGGCAGCAGTTGGAGGTTACACAAGTGAGGCGCACAAAACCACACACACAAACAAGAGTCTGCGGACGATTAAACATAACAACACCCCACAAAACTGTGCGGTTTCCTCCTGAACTATCCGTAACGTTGTCGCAACCTCTGGACGACTTCGGGGACATGCACAGGTAAGTGTTTGGGTAAGAATGTAATAACGTTAGTGCAACTGTAAAACTATTTCATAAACTGTTACACTGCTCTCATTTGTATCAAAACAAACAGCAGCCAAGTGTCCATGTACATAAATTACTGCTCCGATTAAGCAATTTGTCAGCAAAAGCAGACTAACGTTTGCCGTTGATCCAACTGCCGTGTCGAGGATATTCGGTATATTTTGGTATGAAATGTGCTGTGTGCAGATTCTGTTTTACACAAAAGATCTTGTCGATTAATTCTGAATTATTCGTTATTACAAACCTTAAAATGTATACTGAAAAATGAAAGCTCAGTGTAGCGTTTAACGTCGTGAGTTGGTGGTCAGTTTTCCTTTAAACTTAGCTAAAATGCTAACCATGAGTTCAGTCAAAAAGCGCTCACTGTCGTCTGTGAAGTGCACTAACATCAACTTTGGCTTTTTATTGTGTTAAGAACAGTTTCATCACGCATATAGTTTGATGTTTGTTATCTGTAATGTTAACTTACGTCTTTTTTAATTAGTATTTGTAATACGCGATACTCGCTAACGGTCGTAGATGTGTCCCATAATGCAGCGCGGTGGGGAAAAAAGCAACCGAGATTAACTAAATCTACCCGCATGCAGACCTACACCCAAGTTAAGTCAGGGTTCAACGCTAAGGAGTTTTTCTACTGGTCCGATCAGGCCAGTGGTTCAGATTTTTACCTTCCCTGCCAAAATTTTACTGGCCCCACCAAAAAGTTAATAGCTATTGTTTTAGCCACAGATTTTAAATAATGTGTCAACAAAGTCTGTGACTCTAGAATTTCAATACCTAACAAATGTTATTAAAAGGGTTTTGCAAACAAAAAGAGCAGAGGAAAATTAGGTATTTTATTGCAGTTCGAAATTATTTAACAAAGGGTGGCTGACTTATCAAACTGACGGCAAACTGTGCAAAACATCATTTAATTTTTTTTTAGTTGCGTTGTTCACATGTAAATGTCTGCTTCCAGGACGTCAGAAACAGACTTTCTCTTTTAGCCTTATAATTTGATGTTGCCGCCATGTTGCTGTTTCATCGCTGTACTGGTTGTCACCTGGTTACGGAAAAAAACCATGCTCAAAACATCAAATCAGATAAGACGAACCGGAAAGGAATATGGTGATTACGACATCACAGAGAAGGAAGTGTTTAAAGACTTAAAAGCACAAACTTAAATTGCACGCAATTGACAAATAGTCGCGGAAAAATTTAATGTTAGTGACAAAGCAGCACTGTCCCGATCGGGCCAGTAATGATCCTGTCTACTGTCCCAAGCGTCTCTCACGCTGGCCCTGGGCCACCGGGCAGTCCTTATTGTTGAGCACTGTAAGTTATTATTATTTTTATTATGCGAAAAATTTGAATATATGATCACAGTACATTAAAAAGAAAATGGAAAGACGCAAGGGAAGTTTGTTTATATAGCACATTTCATACACAGTGGCAATTCAAAGTGCTTTACATAAACGAGAATAAAAAGGCAAAGTATAAGAAAATAAAAAAATAAACAATAGAAATGATTAAACAGATTAAAATGTGGTAAAACAGATTCTAAAAGAATAAAAAAAGAAAAGAACAAAAAAGGAAAACATTTTGTAAAAAGAAACAACAACAAAACAAAAACAAATAGAAGGGGTATACAAAAAAGTGTAAGAACTCTGAAAAAGAGAAACAAAAAATAATGCCAGGGGTGATATAAATTACAACAGATAATTTTAAATCTGTCTTTAAGTATGGTCATAGTAATGTATTAAAGGTTATGAAATACAGTCAGCTGGGTATTATAGATGAGAGACAATACTGTAAGATTCACGTAGTGTTATTGATTTTAAAGCATTACATTGCCGGAGGTTGAGATTGTATCCAAAAACATGTTCAAATCTTTACAAAAATAAGAAACAAAACAAATTACAGACAAAAATGTGCGTTTGTGCATAAAAAAGACTGCCAGTAAAATAAATAAATGTTTCAGAAAATATGTATCTTTTACTTTAAATACATGATAAAACCAAATAAAACATCCATGTATAACAAAGAAAAAATACCTTAAAGATCGACACATACATAAACAGAATTCTTTCCAAAAAATCTTAACATTGGCACATTCCCAAAAAAGATGATTGACAGATTCATCTAATATCCCACAGAAGGAACAAAGGGGATCCTTCTCAAGAAGCTTTAAAAAAAAAAAAAAAACCAACAACAACAAAGAAAACTATCCACTTAGTGATCACAAGTAAATAGTGATGTATGCTGTTTCTGTTGAGGCAAACACTAAACAACCATTAAACAACAATATAAATTTCACATTCACAGATATGGTATGCTGTAAATAAATGATGGTTTTATTCGTTGTAGTAAGGCAAATCTTTCCAAATTTTAGGTTCAGTACACTTATCCAGTGGTTCATTTAAGTCATCTCATAGAAGTGCAGCTGCTTAAAAGGTAAGGAATGTTGCATGTTTGATTTGATTCATGTTTTTCTCTGTTCCCTTATTGAGCCTTAACAACTAATGATCAATGTCATTAAAAAGCATGCATTCAGTCTTGCAAGTTGCTGGTTTATTGAAGTATATAGCAGGATTCTGCAGTTTTACTGAATAGGATTGAGTAGGGCTGCACAATATATCGTTTAAGCAGCAATATCACAATGTGTGCATCTGCAATAGTCACAGTGTCCAGCCACAAAAAAAAAGATAATGTTTGTAAATTTAAGCAAGATTACATTAATAACATTAACTGTATATTACTCAATATCTGTACCTAAATACTGTTAAGCTTTCCAGAAAACTATAATTCACTTTATTATTTGCTATATTTTTGTTTGTTTATGCTGGTAATTTAATTGTTATATTCCAAAAAATCACCCCAATCATTCTAAAATTAAAATTGTTTCCTAAAAAAGCTGTTTAAGTCAATGTATTCACATCACAATATATATCAGTACAAAAGTTAAAGTTAAAAATATCATAGTGTTAGATTTTTCCAATATCATGCAGCCCTATTATTGAGCTTAAATAATGGGTTCCTTTGTGTGCAGTAAATTCAGAATAAACTCAAATGCCACATTTAGGCATATTAATCACAATTCTGCATCCTGTTTCATTCCTCTCTGGATTTGCAGAATAATGGAGACTAAAGTAAATCTTAAAACTAAGTGTGGGACTGATCTTGAGTCTGAGATGGATGAGGATATTGAGCGAACAAAGAGCAAATGGACATCAGCAGAGGTGAGCTTATTAAATTATTATTATTATTTAATTTATATTTTTATAAAAAGCTCATTTTACGAGTTTCCTAGAGGTAAATACTTGACTTGAACCATTTTTGAATCCATTCAGCAGATGTCTCGATGGGGTCACAATTAGCTTAGCCTAGTATATTGAATTGAATCAGATTTCAGCATTAGCATTTCATTCAGAAAGAGTTTTGATAATTGTCCTCATCTTAAGCTCGAGTCTTCTGTAGTTACATCGTGTAATAAGATGAAAACTTGATCTTTAAATAGGAAAATTATTAAAACTTTTTTCTTTTTTTTTTTGCTAATGGTCAAATCCGATTCAATTCATCATGCTAAGAAATCGGCTGAATAGATTCAAAAATGGTTTAGGTGAACTGTTCAACTTTAAGAGACCTGTAAAATTAGACTTATACATTGTTCCCTTTAAAGAGTAGGGTTTTTTGGTTCATGAGACTACAATTTTTTCATTTAAATTTTATTTATTAAAAAATATATTGGTTATTAAGTTAACTTTAATTCCTTATAAAAAAGAATATTCCCCTTGGTCAAATAAGATCTTTTGAGATTGAGCCTTTGCTTACAAATAAGCTTATTTTTAAATGAAATAAACTTTTGTTTTATGGCTTACCTTTTAGGATGAAAGTCTTGCAGCCCTGGTGGGGAAGTATGGAAGGAGACAGTGGGAACTGATATCATGCTCTCTACCTGTGAGTGATTTTAAAGTATACATTTATAAAATACTAAAAGAAGTGTGTGAATATTTGTGGTTGAACATTAAAATCAATGCTAAATTCAGTGATCCGAACTATCATCAAAGTTAGTATTTTAAGTAAGTGGGATACATGGACGTATAATAAGTTGTATGAAATAAATGCTGGCTTTTCACATAGATTGTTAACACATTTTGAGACCAGATTTGATCAAGTTACTTTGACCAGATGTCATATTAGACATTCAGAAGTTTTTCCAGGATATATGTTAGAGCTTTCATCATATATATTAAAATAAAAAAATAATATCTAAATGGATCTTGTTGTTTTTTCATAGTTTATTTTTAATCAAATTGATTTTGTGATGACAACACTCGTTGTTGTTGTTGTTGTTGATGTGGCCTTGTGGATGTGTATTTACAGGGACGCACTGCACAGGACTGTAAATACAGATTCACGGTTGTCTTAGATCCTGAGCTTGTTAAAGGAACCTGGACTAAGGAAGAAGATGAAAAGGTGAATAAATAAATCAAGTGTTAAAACTGGACAAGCATAGTTTACAAGCACATTAGTGTTCAGAAAGTCACATAAATGGACCGAATAAAGCTTAAAGGGGTAGTTCACCCAAAAATGAACCTTTCCTCATCATTTACCCTCCGTCATCTGGTTTTAAACCTTTCTTTCTTTTGTTGAACACAAAGGAAGATCATTTGAAGAATGGTGGTTGCTGACTGAGTTTCAGAATAGGAAGAAAAACTATGGAAGTGAATGTGTGCCATCTACCAGCATTCTTCTAATGATCTTCTTTTGTGTTCAACAGAAGAGTGAGCAAATGGCAGAATTTTCATTTCATTGCATCAAAAGCTGTCTAACCCATGTTTTCTTCTTTATGTGTAGCTCATTCAGCTGGTGTCCTTGTATGGTGACAAGTCATGGAGCATAATTTCAAAGAACCTAAAAGGGCGAAGAGGCAAGCAGTGCAGAGAGCGATGGCATAATCATCTGGATCCGTCTGTCATCAAGACACCCTGGACGGCAGCGGAGGATCTAATAATCATAAAATGCCATTGTTTGCTGGGATCCCGTTGGGCACAAATAGCAAAGTTTCTCCCAGGAAGGTATTATAGCTTTTTTTTTAAAATATGTTGTTTTTGTAATAAAATTTGTTAACTTTTTTCTGGTCATAAACCATTTAAAGAGACAGTTCACCCAAAAATGAAAATTTACCCACACTTGTTTTAAACCTTTATAAATTTCTTTTTGTTGTTGTTTTTGAGCACAAAAGAAGAAATTTGAAGAATGGTACAAACCAATTGCAGTATGCTGCACAATATGACAAAAATCTCAAATCACGATATAATAGTACTGGGCTGATAAAACGGTATGTGATATGGTTGATCGCGGCAGGTCTCTCATCAGTAATCATTAGTAAGCAAATCGGATTAATCCAAACTCAAGCTCTATAATTCAGCTGGGCTCAATTATCTCTGAGCTCAGGGTTCTCTCCAGGGACAGCATGCCAAACCTGCTAATATTATCATGCAATATTTAAGTGTGAATTTTTGGAAAATGTTTGCCATAAAGCGCCACAGTTTTATTAAAATATGTCTGCTCACCGCGTGAGCCTTGGAAGAAATGCCAATAAGCTTGGGTTATTTCCAATCAAGATGCATGGCTTGGGAGCGACGTTAAAAAAAAAATATTGAGAATGCGGGGTGAATGTTATATATAAATGTTAATAATGTATGCACTTGTTATTTGCTTTTTTCTCAGTTTAAAGTCCTACTGTAGATTGTAAATTGTTATAGTAGGGCTCTGGAACTGACCAGCATTTGGAATGTTTTGCTAGGACTGATAATTCAATCAAGAACCATTGGTATTCAACCTTAAAGCGTAAAATGGAGAGGGGCACCTATAAGATGGAGAGTCTTGATTTGAGTGATCTTGGACACCACCAGAAATCCAAGGAAACATCTACTTCAACAAGTCCTGAAAAGGTATCGTATGGCTTTACCTTGCACTAGAGGCTGTTCTTAAAGTATTAAAAGTTGATAAATTAATTTAGAGAAATTTAACTGAAAAATAAACTTAAATGCTATTTTACAAGGTATTACATTTTGTGTAAATGTCATAAAGCTTGCCTTAAACTACACTGCATCCCAATATTGGCACATTAAATTATGAAACTGATAAAATCCTGCTAGACTTGACGTCATGCTGCTTTTTAACATAGCCAACACAGTTATTCCTGCTGTTCATTAGGTGCCACCTACTGGATAAGCATTTTTATTCAGTATATAAATAGCATTTTAGTTAAAGATTAGATTTTTACAATCATATTTAGTAAATATACTGCAAGCTCAATTGTTGCCAATGTTACTGGTTGAAACTTAAAGTGGCGATGAGGTCAGAGTCTTAAAATAAAAGAGTATTAAATAAAAGGTATTGAATTTTTCTTAGATTCCTGTATACACCCTGAAATACAAATTTTGGCTAGCACTAGATCTTGACATTTTTTTACATCTTAACAATTAGAAATGTGTGTTTCTATTTATGTTTTATTGGCGTACAATGGATCACAAGAGTCAAGGTTCAGATCATATGGTATCTGTGTCAGTAATTGGACAGTTTTTATGATCGGTGCAAAAAATAGCAGAATAACTTGAAATGTGAACCTACACTGGTCTCACAGTTCGGTTACGATTATCATGTCCTCGATTTGGTTCAATTTGATATTGGTAACTTCATCAGTGACAGTGAAAAACTCACAAGCAGTGATTTGTGCACAATTATCTACTTTTTAAGTAGTAGGAGCATTTTATTTACTCGTCCTCCTTCGACATAGTATTTACAGCGACATCGCACATATCAGATAAATGACATCAGTATGTAATAACTGGTTATGATCTACTACTGAACCGATATCGAAATCTCCCCATCTGCATCATGGTGCACTAAAGAAACAATTAATTTTGACACCCCTAAAAATAACTGCTAAATAATTTTAATTTCACACCTTTATTAAATTTGAACATATGCCTTTCCAGCATGTGTTTTACAAAGCGAATGCTCTTCCAGCTGCAACGCAGTACAGGGAAACATCCATACACTCTCATTCACACACATACACTAGGGCCAATTTAGTTTATTCAATTGACCTATAGCGCATGTCTTTCGACTGTGGAGGAAATTCACACCAACACGGGGACAACATGCAAACTCCACACAAAAATGCCAACTGAACCAGCCAGGACTCAAACCAGCGACCTTCTTGCTGTGAGGTGACAGTGCTAACCACTGAGCAACTGTGTCACTCTTATTCTTAACAAAACTGGATTTTTTAAAGTGAAATATGGATGAACTATGAAGTACTAGTGTCAATTGGGCGTGTTGATGTTTTAAATGTCATGTCAGACTATTGTATCACTGCAGTTGAAGAAGTAAATGTTGTTAAATGGCTACGCAGTCATTTTTAATGTTTGATCTTAATCCACAGTTGAAGAGCACACCAGAACCATTGTCTAAAACGAAACCGACGAAGAGCATGTTTTTAGAAAACAGCCTGAAGGCCAACGGTCCGCCCCTCTACAATTGCTCCTCTTCACCCTCCAGCTCCAGCAGCCCTCCCACTGTGCCCCCTCAACATAAAGCATATGTTGATGATGTTTTGCAAATGATTGCTGAGGACATGCTACCGCTAAACTTTTGTGAAGGCTGTGGGTTTCGTAAATTCATGAGTTCAGTTGGCCCTCAGCACCCACAGCTCTCGCAGCAGATGATAGCGTCACACCTGTATAATGAAGTGGAGAAGACCATCAAACCTCGGCTGATCCGGCAGCTCAGAAACTGCATATCTCTGAGCGTAGGCCATAATGTCGTTCACGTCACTGCCGACATCTGGGCGAACGAACACACAGAAACTCTTCTAGCCGTCCAGTTGCACTTTCTCGATGACGACTGGAACCTTCACAGGCCTACTGTGGCTTTTCGTCACTTGTCGAGTAAAGAATTGAATACAACAAGAATTGGCGAAGTTGAATCGGTTCTGTTAAGCTACGGGCTTTTCCCACATAACATTGGTTATAGTATGATCCACGAAGCCAAGAACACTATTTCTACACACGATCTCTTCTGTGACTACAAAACCATGTATTCTGCACAGAAGAACGATCCGGACGAAGATGAATTATTGCGTTTTCTTGACGATCAGGTCGCCATAGATGATTTCTCCATAGCTGAGATGTCATCCACCAAACATCTGGACTGCATAACGACTTTGCTTCATTGCGTAATAAAGGGCGCATTGAGGAAGTCAAGAGTGGTTGAGCGAATACTTTTTGAGGTACAAAGTGTAGTGTCTTTTTTTCGCCGCAGTCCCTACTGGCTTGATGTTCTTACCAAGAAGTGTAAGCTCTCGCTATGCGGCTCTTACAGCACAAGTAGTCTTACCTGGAACTCTACCATCAGTATCATTCGAGAGATGATGCAGGAGTCAGTTTGGGACACCGTGATGGCTGTTCTGATTCAGGCACGCACCGAGGCAAATCACTGTCACATCTCTCCACCAGCAATTCATGTTGCGCGAGAGCAAGTCGTGGATCTGGTTACCTTGTTAGAGCCTTTTGAAGAGGTGGTCCAGTTGCTTCAGGATGACGGCATAACCCTGTCTCTCATCATCCCTTCCATCATCGGACTCGATAAAACACTAGAGATCAAGGACACAAAGTTTAGCCTCTTCTGCTCAGCCTTGCGCTGTGGACTTCGTACTTACTTCCAGCCTCTAATATTGCGAAGCGATCTGTTGCTAGCCACCGTCCTGGACCCACGAATTAAGCTGCAACCCTTCGACTGTGAAAAAGAGCAATTCAAAAGCACCTTGCTGTTTGTTCCTTCTAAACAGCGCGTGTCTTCGGTTGTAGAGTCGGCGTTAGGGGACGCATACACTGCTGCAGAAATGAGCTGTGACAAAACTGCGGATTTACAATCGTCAATAGTGCAGGAGCTGCATCATTATTTATCAGAACCCTTGGCGGATGGCAGCGTTTCTTTACAGGACTTCTGGAAAGGAGCGGCACGCTTCTCTCAGCTACAAAGCGTTTGCCGGACACTGTTGGCGGTCCCGGCTTCTTCAGGAGGATTTCGGAGACTGTTTCCTCTAGCGTCTCGTATTGTTCGTGCTCAGAGAAGCCGGCTGCCGCAGCATACGACAGAAAGACTCCTGCTGTATCGAGAGTCTCTGAAGAACAGCGGCAGAAGTGAAAAACATTGAGCTTTTTTTTCTTTTTAAAATAACTACAAATATATGATTTTTTTTTTATTATTATTAAAATTATGGAGTGACTTTTCATGATCATGTCACAATAAAACTGTCATTGTCAAGCTTCATCTGCCCACCATTTCTGATTGTCTGTAACTTGATTATCTTTGGTTGATATTGATTCAAAACAATGGACAAGCATTGTGCAGTACTGCAGGCACCATTTCAAAACAGTCAGCCAAACAGAAGCATATGCAGAGCAAACTAAGGGTGCCTCCACACCTGTGAATCGATTCATTTGTTCCGAAACAGGGATTACAGTGTTGCTCTTTGTTCTTGGTGTGGTTCGCTTTCACATGGCAAAGTTTCTAAACGGACTTAAATAGCTAAAACAAGTCATGTGCGTGTAAACTCTCCTTACATTGGTCAGGGTTTCATGGTTTATTTTGCAGAGTCCCGCTCAGCTGTCATGCATCCTTAATTTAATTTATGGCAATGAGCATTAAGACATTATAAGCGGAAAGTGGTGACGCCCACAGACATCGTCACCAGATATAAATCAGAGATTAGACTCTCATACAGAGTTCTTGGCTAGACTGCAGTTCAGTCAATGTTCCTAATGGATAAACAGCTCCTGTTAATAGTTCAGCATGCGTTCACTGTCGTATTTGACATGAAACACACATTTACCAGTAGGAATGACATCTCGCCCTACTCATAATTCTCTCTTCATATAGCCGTATGTGCCTATTACATATGTATAATACACTGTGAAATAGCCGGGCTCAGATCATTTTGCTTTCTCACTACAATCGATCCGCTCTAGAGTTCGTTTCAATCGAGCGGAGACCACCTCATTCAGGCGATCTCGGACCGGTTGACTTGGTGCGGATCCGAGCACGATTGCTGGTTTCAAATATGCCAAACGAACTGCGCTAACTGGGCAAGTGAGACCGGTTTAGAAACAAAAGTCTAGGTGTGAAAGCACCCTTAATCATTTATGGTTTTCACACAAAATGCATGCAACACATTTCCAAATTCCCAAACACTTCCTGCATGCTCGAAAACTCGTTTAAAAACTGTTAACAGTTTCGAAAAAGACTAGTGGTAAATTCTATGCATTTTGTGCTTTTTTAAATGTATTTCAAATAGAAAGTTTTAGCAGAAAATAACAATCATTCCAAGCTGATCGCAATTTCAGCTGATAAACTGCTCCTATTCCAATTTTTTTTTTTTATGTATGCTGTAAGCCATGGTTTACAGTCTATGGTTTCCACTGACTAGTACAGTATGGTACTGCATGGGTCAGTACAAGTCACCTTTATTAGGCTTGCATTTCCACTACCAAGGGTAGCCTTTTGGTGGGTGTGTTGTACGACAGAACGTTTCAGTTTACGTAAATTCTTGCTCGAATAAATGTCTACAGTAAAACTGTACAGGAACATACCCTATGAGAAGCACTTCTCTCAAAACAGATGCTTTATACACATTAATACTTGTGTATAAATGTTTATTACTAACTTTTTTTATTAACGTAATTTGATTACAACTGCAGATCAATGACAAGGTTTTCTGTTTCGAAAACGCGAGACGAACACCCAAAGCACACGATAAGAAATGACTGAATCAGCTGCATATTGTGCGCGAGTGTTGCTGTCCATGTTGTTATAACTGTAATATTTAATAACATCGTGATATTCAAGATTTGTTAAGTCGTACAGCTCTGGATAAATTGAAACAGTGACCACAAGTCTCTCCTCCATCAATTAAAGTTCTCTGTCGTCTTGACAACACAAACACTGCTGTCACCTTAACCAAAACCCCGCCTCTGCTTCCATTTGATTGAAAAATGAAAAAGACGCAGCTGACCTAATGGGATTTTTCTGCTCAGGGTTAACTTTTATTTAAACTGTGAGCACACAGCACGCAACGGCATAACGAGAGGCGTACAGGGCGCGTAATCAGCGCACATAATACTCGCGGCCATTCAAAAAATGTCCTCAGCACAAAAAGCGCGTTCGGTGATCGGCCCCTTATGCAGCCAAACTTTTAAAATATTGAAAATAATATTTTTTAATCGTTTGACTAATACCATTATTCGGTTATTTTGAGCATCCCTAGTCCAGACTATTGTTTTAGTTTCTTTCCCTCATCAACGCTTAAACAACCGAAAACACTTTTGTTCAGTACTGCGCATGCGCACAGACGTAAGAAGTCTTTACCTGCCTCATACATGCATGTTAGCTGAATTGGTCACATGACAAAATGTGTCATTAGCTGTTTCTCAATTCCAAGAACACAGAGAATGGACTTTTTACTAGGTCACCTCGGAAGAACGAACTCGGGAGACCACGAGAACAGAGAACGCGTCCTGTTAGAATTCAGATGCTGCGTTCTTCCTGATGGTCACATGACCTTCACGTGTTTTTAATGGAAAATTATAGAAACATTTCAGCATTCAAAGAACATTTTGTTTTTCCCCTTTTCAAAATATATACTATACATAAATACTCTACAAATATACGTTGAACAATATAAATAAAACAGATTTTAATACGAATGTTAGCAAATAAACACCCTTAATGTGTTTATGCCTTTATAAGGTTTTCATGGTAATGTTTATATTCACCGTTTCATTTAGGGAAACTCCTGAGGTAAATAAGTTATCTCTGAGCTTTAATAATAAACCTTTATTAAAAGCTGCGCTTCCCACCTCCAGTCGCAATGACTTCTGGGACTTCTAGAGCGAGTTCGGCGCTCAAGTCTGCATTGATGCATCCTCGATATCAAGAACACATCTAGGAACTTTCACGCGTCCTTTCTTGCGGTCTTGAGTATTGAAACTAAACTTTGGCAGTTGATGATGACGTTACACGAGGATGTAAAATCGCTGTAGAACGCATATTAAGAAACAGCCATGGTCTTCAAAAGCCTCCATTTTCACAGTCCACACTGCAACACGAAAATGGCATTTACAAAGTTATCCGCTTTTAACAGCGTTTTCAAAAAGATGTTTTCGTTTTCTAGAAACGCAGTCTCAATGTGGACTTAAGGCCAAAACGGAGAGAAAAATATGCATTTTTAAACAAAAATGTATTAGTGTGGACATGGCCACACTCTCCTGTCAAGCTTTAAAGATCACAACACACAAAATAGGGGGCAAAACTACACGAACGCCACATTTATAAAAGAGACCCCTGAACTGTTTGGTCAGGAGTCATGTTAGTAATGCACACTGTAAACGTGGCTTCAGTATTGCACAATGCTTGTTTGTGGTCAAAACTGTACTCCTTATTACTGGCATATGTATTAAAGTGTATGAACTACAGAGAAAACTTTATAATATTTTTAATTATATAAGAATATAAATATTTTCAGCTGGAAAAGGGAGTTTAAGTTGCCAAAACTGCTCTTAGAGGAAGAATTAAGCAGTGGAAAACACTTACAATGCTTTATTTTTATTGTCATGAGGCAACTGAGATCTGTTTTCGCAATGAAATAGCTACTGAGTCTGAAAAATAAACAATAAACTCATCCTCTCCTTTTCACAGGCATTTTTATTTGTTTACATTTTTCAGTCTTTTATTTTTTTTTATCTTCAACACAATATCAGCCCAAAGTGGTCAACTTTTACTGTACACCTTATGTTCATGTGATTGTTCATGTCAATATCAACTCCTGAACATATTTACTACTAGCTATATTTAGCAGAGAATTTAATTTGCTCTGTTTCAAGAGCTTTTTATTTTGACTTTAGTCTACAAGTTTGATTTAGATCATGATGTTATCTGTTCTGACATGTAGTGTTAAAGCAAAAGGATTTTAAACATGCAAATGACTTTGTTTTGGTCTTGGTTGAGCTTCACTGATAAAAAAAAAATATATGGTAATTTCAACTTTTAAAATGTAAAAATCGGTTACCTGGTAAACAGTGTGTTTCTTTAATATATACGGTTAATAACTTTAAATTTACATTCCCTCCATGACACTTCACTTTTTAGGCCTTTTTGTTGACAATCTATGGTTGTTTTTAGTGTTTTCCTCATCAGTGAAAACGCAGGTTGCCAGATCGGAGTGGCCCGAACCACTCTGAGGAAGGGCAGGGGGAACTCAACTGTTTCTAAATGCATTTAAAGTGATAAATGCGGTTTTCTTTCTACTTAGACAATTATTTTAGTTATGTATACATATATTTTTCACATTTGAGAGTTTTTATTTTTAACAATTAATTTTTTTGGGGTGGGAGGGTTGGGGTTGACAACCTAAATATGGTATTACATTATGTAAAATTAAAAACAGAAATGCTAAAAAACATATGAAGCATTATGTAAATTTCAATTAATTGAAGAATTTATTATTATTATTATTATTATCTTACCAATTTATTTTTCTACCCACTGGCATCTGTTTCTACTTTGTTTAACTGAGAAAATTACTCTCATTTTATTTATCTTTATTACGTTCATAACTGTTGTGAGATGTATTCTCTTGTACTATGTTTGTAAATATGTAGAAAAAAAATAATCTTAAAAAAAATGAATGAATGAAGACAGTGCAGTGGCGGGATTTTTAACACCATGTTACAACAGTGCCACTCCCACCTGCCGGTAGAAACAGGTACTGCTGAATGCAATGCGCGTGATGTATGTGGTAATTTTAAGTACTTAACTTGGATAACAAAATAAATGTCATACTGCCTATTTTTATTTAAGTGCAACATATTCCAAAAGATGAGGGGCTTTTGACAATACATCAGCCCTCCCTTCTAATATGTAACTGTTTTAAAAAATGCATTTATGTGGTGAAAAATTGTCTAATTACAATTTCCAGGACAGAAGAACCTGCTGGTGAAATTTTGACAGTGCAGTTGACAAAACCAGAAACTCTTGTGCTGACGTTGTCTTTCCGGCGGTGACGTCAGAGACCAATGATGGCTGCCTCCACGAGACTGGGACCAAAGGTGTTGCTGCTGGTCCACCTGGGTGTTTTCAGCTGGTATTTGTTCACTATCTGGAGCAACTGTTCCCTGCAGACCGCAGACAGACACCCGGGTTTGCGCTCTTATGGAGGGCGCTGGAAATATCTGACGTTTATCAATTTGGTAAGAGCAGTTGTGTCTGAACCCGTCAATGTCACCGCTGTCAGCTGTGGAAACGGCGTGTTTTCCTCACGTTTGGTCTGCTTTGTTTGTCGACAGGTGATGCACGCGGTGTTTTTCGGGCTGTGTGTTTTAGTGGATGCCGTGCACAGTGCGGTGTCCGTCAAGCAGAGCCGCAGCGGGACTCCTCTGAACCTCAGCCGAGCCAGAGACTTTTACTTTACTGTCCTGGCGTTTCCGGTTGGCACCGTGAGTAGCGCTGCACACACTGACACACACATCAAGAGTGGTGCTGATAAGAGTATATTTTTCGGATTATAAATAAAATAATTTGATCAAACCTGCCTTGTACATGATTAAAGAATAAATTATTAAATAATAAATTTATAAATAAATAAATTAATAGATACTTTATGGTTCATAAGTTGTCACTTGAAAATGAAAAGTGCCATCACACTCAAACTCCTATATTAATTAAAATATGTATTATAGACTGTCTCATGAAACACAGTATTTTTAAATAATAAATACAAAATCCCTCCTTCAGACAGCTATAAAAGTAAATACCAACAGTGTAGTTTTAGCAGGGGTGCCCAATTTTTATTTTATATTTTATTATTATTATTTTTATGAAGGGCCAAAACAAACTGTATTGAGGCTAGTGGGCTAAAGGTAAATATAGTTGGCATGGGTAATTTTCTAATTTATTTAATAATATTTAAAATATCCAGAAAACTGCTTCATATTTTTATTTGCTTAATATTTATATGATCTCATTTATAACAGAATGGAGTTAACAGACTAGTTTTGCCTTGATTTGCTCACAGATACCTTCTGCATAGTCCTCTATTTGTCGAGTGACAGTATTTACGTTTTAAAAACTGATTCATTTACATTTAATTGAAACACTATCGATCACTTAAATGCATTCCCCCCAGTCCTCTCCATTATTTTCAGATGGGATAATGGGCCAAATCAAAGGTTACAATAGGCCAACTTTCACCTGTGGGCCCTAAATTGAGCATCTCTGATCGATAATTTTTAATGGCGAGCAGAATGGGATCCTTACTTACTTAATAGACTTCTTGTAAATGTAAATTTTATTTTAAATAAATGTAAAACCAATAAGAACTTTTTTGGGTATCATCAATGCTTCCAAAAAGTCCTGCATTGGTCGATGTATGTGAACGTTGAACGTAATGATCTTCTTGTTTGCAGTTTGTTTTCGTTTCCTTCTGGACTCTCTACACTTACGACCGAGAGCTGGTGTATCCTAAGCTGCTGGATGAGATCATTCCCATTTGGCTCAATCATGCAATGGTGAGATCATTCATTTGTTGTCATACATTTCAGTATTGACTGACTTTGCATTATAGATGTTCCAGAGTTTAAGTTCTAAACCAACTGATGTTTACTGAAATAAAAAAAAAGGTTTATGGTTTGGCAGTCTACACTTTCTAGATCTACAAATCATATTTAAATTGCAAAACAATATAATATATTGTTGAATATATTTCTGTTGAAAACCAATCACGCTCATGACCCTGCTTAGAAAATAGACAATATTTATTATTCATTCATTTTCTTGTAAGCTTAGTCCCTTTATTAATCCGGGGTCGCCACAGCGGAATGAACCGCCAACTTATCCAGCAAGTTTTTACGCAGCGGATGCCCTTCCAGTCGCAACCCATCTCTGGGAAAATATTTATCATTAAAATCAGTAGCAATAAACAAGTTCACTTAACCTGTTTCTTTAATATCTGCAAACCTATTATAGTATTTCTATGCTTTAGAAGAGTTAAAAACGTACATACAGCACTTTTAAACAGTATGTGCACGGTGCTTATGGCTGGTTTGTGTTTTTCCGTCAGCACACAGTGATCATGCCTATGCTGCTGCTGCAGATGTTCCTTCAGAATCACAGATATCCCAGTCGCACAGCAGGGATTTTCAGCCTGGCTGTGTTTGTGGCTCTGTATCTGTCATGGTACACTCACTACTTCACACACACACACACACACACACACACACACACACACACACACACACACACACACACACACACACACACACATAATAAAGCACTGGTTTGTTTCATGTCTCTAATAATGAATCCACTATTGGTGTGTTTTATCACTCATCAGGGTTTTGTGGGTGCACCATGCTTCAGGGATTTGGGTATATCCCATCATGGCTCATTTGAGTCCTATGGGATTGTGTGTTTTCCTGGGTGGAGCGTCCCTCTCCATGGCTCCTCTGTACCTGTTAGGAGAGAAGCTGAGCCTGATGATGTGGAGCAGCACAGGTGAGAGACCACACCCATGGAGAGTCCACCAATCAGACATAACATTTTTAAAAACATTATAAAGAATACTGCATTAATCTGAGACTTTTATACTGTAAAAAGCAAAGTCATGACAACAAATAACTGATAAGAATGACCAAAAATGTTACTTTAACTCATTTTTAAACTACATTTTTTTAAAAAGTTATACAACGTTTAACTTAAGCCCCTATTACACTAATACATTTAGTGGTCCCACTTTATATTAAGTGTTCTTAACTACTATGTACTTGCATCAAAAAATAAATACAGTGTACTTACTGTGTTCATAATGTATTTGTGAACACTTGTGGTGCTTTTGAGTTGGGATAGAGGCTGGGTTATGAACAGGTTTGGTGGTATGGGTAGGTTTAAGGGTGGGTTAAGGTGTAAAGGATGGTCAACAGTGTATTTACAAATGTAATTACAATAGTTAATAACAGATGTAATTACATACGGGTATTTAATCAAGCATAAGTACACAATAAATACATGTATTTACACAATAAGTACATTGCAACAAACTATTAATTCCCGTGTAAGTACTTATTAGTTAAGGCCACTTAATATAAAGTGGGACCCATTTAGTTTTAAACGCACAAGTTGTGCTACAGTTATGCCATCCGTCCAAACTACTCCAGAGTTTTCGACCCCCAAAAGCGGAGCGTTATGAAAATGCTGAAGAGGCCATTTTGGTTTGAAAATGCTGCTGCTCTGTGTCAGTGTGGATGGGGGAAACCGAGACATCCGAAAACGGACATCTAATTGGGGCTTTTTCTCAATATCAAGTACACAAAGTTCAGTCTTGCATCCTTTCCTTGTAAGTTTAGACTTGTGACCAACGCAATCTCACGGCAATTCGTAACTTTTTGATTTAGCGCGCACACACAAAGAGAGAGATGTGCAGGACAGCGCAGCCGGAGTGACTCCCTTCAGATTCAACGCGCATGATCACGTTCATCAAATTTGCTTAAACTAAGCGTTTTAAAGTATAACTGTATTTCACAAGGATTCTGAAACAACAACGCGAAGCATAAGCCTGCATTTAAGGGGGAAATACGTCAAACTTAATAAAACATTGGAGGGCACATGCTGAAAGGCAAAGGAATGCGCTGTCTTTTGAAGCAGCGATCCACGAAAGGACCACCGATTCACGAAATGCTGAGTTTTTTTTTTCGCTCGCCATGCGGTATCAAATCCTATTAAAACAGAAGTCGAAAGATAAAAATGAAACACCTGAAAATGCATGAAACTCTGGAGAAAACGCTGGAGAGCCTGGTGATGCGACATTAATTGTTTCCTTGGTCTTATCCATGTTTCTCTGCACGTTAAACACACGTCGACCACAACTGAAAATAAAAAAAACCTGCAACTGCGTTAATTGCGTACATTTTTTTAAAACGTTAATTATTTTAAATTAATCGCATGCGTTAACGCACTAATTTTGACAGCACTATTTTTTACACATATTTAAAGGAAACGCCCAATAAATATTTATATATTTTAATTTTGTCTATAGTGGCAAAGTAAAGTTTTCAAATGACCATTAAAGAGTATTTGGGACTGCACAGTGATCCTTAACCCTTAAAGACCGAGACAGCCGCCCGCGGCTAAAAATAAGTATTGCTCTTAAATGTTTAATAACTTTTGATCCGCTGATCCGATCCATACAATTCAAAGATTGGCATAAAGAAGAGAATCTCAGCTTTCCAGTGCTGTATCACATTACATTCACGGACTTTCAGAGGCTCCGGAATCAGTGTGGTTACGTCATCAAATTTTGACAACGCTGATTTGACAAAGAAACGCTCGTCACTTGTCTCTCCGGACAAACCAGACATGATATATGGATGCATTGTCCCTCCTCCATGCCCAGATTGGTTCAAACTCGCTCTATCTCAACCAATAAGCATAGGTTTCGCTTTGTGAACCAACAATCAGCTATTTGAACAACACGGAATGAGAGATAGGCTGCACATTTACGCGAGGCTAAATAAAACGCTAAAAAAGTTTTGCATGAAATAATTCTCATACTAAGTACTTTTGCATGCACAACAGCACAAAAACATGACAAAACAGTGACACAGCAAAGACGAAGTGCTGCTCTTGTTGTTTTCAAAGGACGCAAATAAAGGTTGGGCTGTTTGTCTGCATTGCACGCGAACCATATACATATCCGCAGACAACCATATCCATGCTGGCACATAAAACCTAAGGATGGTCCATATTGAATCTAGTTTAGTTATGTAACTATTTATAGTATAGTAAATATTTATATCTACTTTTTACTGAGGATTTGCACCATGTTTATTTGGACTTTGACGCATTATTTATTATTTTCTTATTTTATATTTGTTTATTATAAGTGGTGTTGTTTATGGTAACTAAAAATATATTATTTGGAAAAAAGTAAAATTTGCTTCAGTGTTCTGTTATTTTGTAACATTTTTTTTTTCTGTTTAGTTCATTCCCAGAACTTTTGGGCAAATACATTGTCAGTAAATAAATGCATTTTTTTCCCCCCATTGAAAAACGCCTTGAAATAACATTGAAATAAATTGCTATAACTTGCTCAGGGAAAGGTGGATGTAGACAAAATTTATTGTGGAAGTATAAAACATCATAATATGTATTTCTAAAGAAAGAAAAACAAACTTCATAAGGTTTTGTTTATAATAACTAGAAAATGCCACTTTTTTTAAAAATCGTTTCTGGAAAATTCTGGAATATTTTCTGTCTGTTCATATGTTTTTGGACCAAAAAAAGTTTTAGACTGGACCTTTAAATGATACAGATTGAAACTTCAGGTTCTCCTGTTTAAAATAATATATGACACTTGAGTCTGACTGCTAAAATAAAAATAAAACTGCTTTAAAAAAATAATAATAATATAGGCCCATTAGGTGCCCTCAAAATACCTCTAGGTCTTTAAGGGTTAAATAGAGTTTTATATTTCATCAAGTCATTTTTGTCATATAAACTATTATTTCTCTGAGTTTTCTTTAAATAAGTGTAAAAATATATGCTAGACAACAAATATGTGCTCGGAAGAAAATCAAATTAACAGGACGCCTTCAATTGGATGACAAACAAATCTGAATTACACTTCCAGCTTGAATCCTTTTTATAGTTTTAAAACCATATTTATTAATACTTTCATCACACATAAGCTGAACGTTGTATGCTGTTGTTGTTATAATCCATACTGATGGTATTTTTTTTTTTCTACAAGGGAATCAGAAGAAGAAAAAGAAGTAGATGTCTGCAAGACACCACATAACCGCATGGCTCTCAACACCAGCCAAACAGAAGTGATTTTACAGGGAATGAAGGAACAGCTTTAATTGAATTGCTTGTGTTTTATACAAGGGGGTTTCAATTCACAGACAGGAGCTAAGATACATTCATACTGTACATGTGGTATGTATACACTAATTTAGCTGAAGTTTTATTCCGTTTTTGGCTTTTGACCTAATTTTGCAAAATCAAAATGATGCACTTACACTAACAAAACAATGCACTTACAAATGAGAAATGCTGTATTTTTAATAGATTACTTTATTGTGAATTTTCCAAGACTGTACAGGGCTCAACAATAAGGACTGCCCGATGGCCCAGGCCCAGCGTTAGAGATGCTCGGGACAGTAGACGGAATCGTTGCTGGCCCAATCGGGGCAGTGCTGCCTTGTCACTAAATTTAAATAGACGGCAACATGACCGCAACATCAAATCATGAGGCTAAAAGAAAACGTCTGTTTCTAACGTTGTGGAAACATTTAAATGGGTACGGCACGAAAAAAAAAAAAATGAAGTGATGTTTTGCATAGTTTGCCGTCACTTTTAAGTCAGCCACCTTTCGTTTTGCAATAAAATACCTGCGCAGTTTCCATACTGCTATGTTTTACTGCAAAATATTTTAATATTTTTCAAACATTTAAATTCTGCATTCACATACTTTATTTCGTGACACATTATTTAATATATGTGGCTAATAAATAGCAATTAACTTTTTTTTTTTTTTGCGGGTCAGTGAAAATTTTGGCAGGGCAAATAAAAATCTGAACCACTGGTCCAATCCTTAGCGTTGAACCCTGCTGTTATATCCCAGAATGCTGTGTTGTTTGGTGGTTAAGGGACGATTAATACTGAGCACTTTCCATTTTCAGATGTGTTAAAATAGCCTGAGCTGGTGACCAATTTCCTTTATCAATTATCAATAATGATTCCTGTGTAGTTCCTACAGTTGATGTGTCAGACTGTGTGATAATGGTTATTCTCCTGATGAGTCTCTTGAGGGCTTGTTGAATGACACACTTCTGCCTGTGTGAACTCGGCTAATCTCACCAGTGAAGCCCTTAATGTGATTTTCCGGCTTTACCAAGAGTTTGATGATGGACTTTATTGGAAACATAAGTCTGCCCTAGTAATCGCTCTGTAGCATATATTGAACTCGCATTCATTCCTTCAGTACGCTCTAAAAATGCAGGGTTATTTCAACCTAAATTGGGTAAAATGGGGACCAACCTGAATGTTAGGTTAAAGGGATAGTTCACCCAAAAATGAAAATTCTGTACTCACATTTGACTTGTTAAAACCCTGTTTAAGTTTCTATCTTTTGATGAACATAATTTATATATATATATATATATATATATATATATATATATATATATATATATATATATTTTTTTTTTTTTTTTTTAGAATATTGTTTTAGTGGTTTTTAACCTTTAAATGGATAGAACATTGTAGAGAAATGTCAGGAAATCATTGGGAGCAGAGAGAGGGGAATGATCGACAAAGGACCTCGAGCCGGGAATTAAACTTGGGTCGCCATGAGCACCTTTATGTCAGCGTACTTAACCTTACTGACTACCCTTACCTGGCGACGCAGTGGGTAGCACGTTCGCCTCACAGCAAGGAGGTCGCTGGTTCGAGCCTCAGCCGGGTCAGTTGGCGTTTCTGTGTAGAGTTTGCATGTTCTCCCCGTGTTCGTGTGGGTTTCCCCCTGGTGCTCCGGTTTCCCCCACAAGTCCAAAGAGGTGGTACAGGTGAATTGGGTAGGCTAAATTTTCCGTAGTGTATGAGTGTGAGTGAGTGTGTATGGATGTTTCCCAGTGATGGGTTGCAGATGGAAGGGCATCCGCTGCATAAAACATATGCTGGATAAGTTGGCGGTTCATTCCGCTGTGGCGACCCCTGATTAATTAAGGGACTAAGCCGACAAGAAAATGAACTACACTCAACTATTGATGCCGACACAAAGTAGATATTTTAAAGAAAGTTAGAAACCTGTAATATCTTGAGGGTGAGTAGATTTTCATTTTGTGGTGAACTACCCTTTTATAATTGGTCTTATAAATTTAATTTAAAAAAAAAACTAACCCAGCAATTGGTTTTGTCTAGTGTTGGATTAAAGCAACCCATCATTTGTTTTTGTGTAACGTCGTCATCTCACAGTCCGCAGTCCTAATAATTTGTGTTTACAATACACTCATAATTCATGTTCATGAAAACAAACGTTTTAGAGATGTTTGCATTTACTTTGTTTAAATGCAGTTACGAGGCGGGTGGCAAATATGGTTTCTGTGCTGATCATGTGACGCTCTGAGGTTGATGATGTCACCGGTGACACTTTAGAGCAACAACATCCAGCTGCAGACCCACAAACCCACACACGTTTCGGGCACACACAATCCAGCACACATGATCTAGGCGAACCATATATGGTTAGGACGGAAGTTAATGCTATTAACATCTTCTCGGACATCGTCATCAATAGACTTTTATATATTGTTAATAAATATTGTTTACATTAAACAATAGTGTATACTATTTCACAAATGGGGATAAACCTGAAAAAAGGGGTAACCTAGGTGCCCTTTAAACTGTTCACAGTCTAATGAATGGCAATCGTAGCATGGGCGGTCTCGATCGGCATATTTGTGAAGTTCAGTAGGTGACGATAATGCTCCAAACCAATTAGTCGTAGTTAAATAAGAAAAAAAAAAATAGAAGACTCATCGGTCATTAACCATATATGGTTCGCCTAGATCAGGGGTGTCCAAAGTCGGTCCTGGAGGGCCGTTGTCCTGCTGACTTTAGCGCTAACTTGCTTCAACACGCCTGGAAGTTTCTAGCATACCTAGTAAGAGCTTGATTAGCTTGTCCAGGTGTGTTTGATTAGGGTTGGAGCTAAACTCTCCAGGACACTGGCCCTCCAGGACCGAGTGTGGAAACCCCTGGCCTAGATGGTGTTTGCCTGAAACGTGTGTGGGTCTGCAGGTCTGCAGCTGGATATATCTCCTTAAATGGCTAATCAGGGTCACCGTCATTGATTTGCACAATGCAATGATGATCAATGTGTTCTTGAACAATAAAACTGTTCTTTTATCCAGCTGCAGTGTTTCTGGCTGTCAGTGTGTGTTGTGATCTGCAAATGAGCATCAGTTTCAGCGTGGGTTTGATGCTGATGGAGGAGCAGTGCGTCAGCTGTTTGGTAACTTCCTACTTAAGAGACTCTGCTTTAATCAGATTTGCTGTAAGTCCATCAGTTTGCAAAGCTTTGAGAACCTCACCTCATTGTCATCTTCAGTTACTGAGTTCAGAACGATTTGTAATGGCATGGATGATTACAGTGTGCTTCTACTAATGAAGGAATTGAGAGGAAATGAAAATACTGTATACCTGTATACAAATATTACTATATTGAAAAACACCGCGATCAAACTATTACCATCATATAGGACTTTTCGCCATATTTTCCAACAAGATCCACACACTCGGCTGTCAGTAAAAAGCTTATTTTTTGTCCTTTACTGACAGCTATATATGTATGTGTATATATATATATATATATATATATATATATATATATATATATATATATATATATATATATATATATATATATATATATTTATTTATTTATACACACACACACACACACACACACACACACACATATATATATATATATATATATATATATATATATATATATATATATATATATATGAGCAATTGTGCTTATACAACAGTTTGACGGCATAATTGTGTACATAAAAACAAAATCAAACCTGGAGAGTCTCAAAAACCCTTTTGTATGAGGAACTACTTTCTTCCACGTTGGATGCAAATTATAAGCTGACAGTTAAACAGCTGAGCAGGCATCTTTTAAACTTAAGATCTGTAGTGTCTGCTTTTTGCTGGCTGTATATGGGGGGAGTTATACACGAAGGGTAAAGAGGCTGTACGGGTTATTACTTTAATATTAATTAAACATATCAGGGCTATCAGCCAATCAGATTCGAGAACCAGACAGAACTTTTGTATAAATAAATAAATAATTATATATATATATATATATATATATATATATATATATATATATATATATATGTGTGTGTGTGTGCGTATATATGTATGTGTGTGTGTGTATAACAGTATATAACAACTGTTATGCTAAACATCCAAACAAAGAAACCAACAATTATTCAAATATAAAAATGTTTTTTTTTCATTTAAAAAAAAATAAAGTAGTTATATTAAAAGTCTGTGATATTCTTGGCTAAAAATAATCAATGAAATTGTATTATTTCAAAATGTTTAAAGGTTATTGCAGTCCGGGTATAACCCATTTAGGCACATCTCAATGTTGGGTTGACCTTTATTTCCTCTGTGGAATGAAACAAACCTAAGTGAGTGGAGTCCAGCCTGAGCCGCTGTGGCTGATAAAGCTGTCCGCCTCAAAGGTCAGCGGCCAGAGAAATGGACTATTTCAGGAGTAAGTGGATTAGTTGGTAAGTCGTGAGCGAGTCTGAAATAGCTGCTTTCTTCACTCTTTGGCTTGACGTGATGCATCATGCTAAGAGAGCAGCAACAGTGGAGATGAGGATGTTCAGCTGGTCTGCATGCAACAGCCAGCTCTGCTCAGCGAAAAAGATTATTCATCTTAACAGACGACTACTGATAAATTGATGTTTCCTCTCCACTAACCCCGAGAGAATGTGTGATTGAAACCAGTAATCAGATCAGCTGAGCATCCAATGGAGCCAACTCAAAGTACATTGGATTTTCTCTAGCTGTTTTTGGGTGAGTAATCACAACTCATTTATTTTAATTAATCAAATAGAGGATAACTGAGGAATTTAACACCTTTTGGTTTCAAAAGAATAGTTTGTGTTTTCTGATATGATGTTACCTCGCAGAATTCTCTGTTAAAACAACCTTATAAGTGTCGTATTTAACTAAAACAATGCTAAATGTATATCTTAGATAAAAAAATGAAAAGTCAATAACATTTACTAAATCATGACTCTTTTATTCCACCTTATTTCAATACAGATGACAGAAATGTCACAAAAATATAGTAAATATGGATTATTTTAAAAACTGCTTCAGTCACACTTTATTTGATAACACATTACAGTTCATAAGACTGTCACGACACCTTTATAATCATTACATGACACATGGCAAGAATATGAATAAGGTTTCATGCATGCTTATGACATTTGTCATTGAGTGTCTTTGGCTCAGTCATGTCATTTTAAATGCAAAGACGACATTGTTTGAGTTGTCTTTGTTATGACAACTTGATATAATCATAAACTGTCATAATTCTGTCATAAACATGACTGTCAGACTTAGCCCATTTGTGCCCAAATCTTTCTAAATGGTTTCATGCATGTAGCCTTGTTAATAGTGTCCAATATTTGAACATGTTTTGCATTTATTTTCTCCAGGTTTTTGATTTTTTTTTTCAAGAAAATTGTATTTGAATATGCAGCAACTATTGTTAAAAGTGGGCAAATATGTTGTAAGAACTCTTCAATGTAAAATTTTAATAGAAAATTTAACATTTTAACTCAAAACAACTACTTTCAAAAGATCAATTCATATTCATAAACACATTTATTATCATATAATTTAATGAATATAAAAAACACAAAGAACTAATCCATTTGTCTTAAAGTGAATAGACACACACTAATTTCCCCTAAAGAATACTGTGTCAAAAAGATGAAAAACTTATATATATACACACTTGACACACTGCGAATTTTAGATGATAGATTTAACTACCTAAGAGTTAAAATTAACACTCCCTCAGAATTTAAATGGGAACCACTATAAAAGTGTTAAAATAACACTTTTGGAAGAGTTAACATTATTAACACTCAGAGAGTGTTAATTAGCAAACTCTTATAGTGTAAAATATTAACACCACAAAAGATCATATGAACACCATCAGTGTTATGTGTTAACACTCTTAGGTCAAATTTTCAACAATAATAAAAATATATCTTGTTTAATATCGGCAGCACTTTGTTAACTGTTCGCTTGATGTTTAAGGAAAACAATTCAAAACAGTCACAAACCATATCTTCTCATATTTTAACCAAGGGGAGCAGTTTTTAGACAGCTTTATTTTCTTTATTTTTAATGCAACATAGCTAGTACAAAACAAAATAAAGATGAAAAATTATACTTTTTTGTGAGATATTTAAATCTAACGTATATATAACGATTTAGATGTCAAATGTCTACATACAAACATTTTAAGTACTTTTACTCACCAGTTGCTTCATCTCATTGGAATAATCCTACAGGGATATTGCTGCATAAATTCCCAGATGTAGTAGTCAACGTCAGCACTGTATTAGCGTTAGATACATGTCACCCTGTATGACAAGTAGGCAAATCAGCTTCTAACACTGAGAGGGTTATTTTATTTTTATCTAACTAGAATTTTAACACTTTACTCAGAATTACCACAACACTCGAAATTTAACACTAATGAATTTGCTGTGGTGTTTTTGTGTAGAAAAAAAAGCTGCAATTTGGACAGTACCCGTGTTTGTGTGAACAGCAGGGCCTAAGGTTGTGACTGTAGTTTTGTGTTTTTCTTCTGTGATTCTGGTTTTTAACAGCAGGAGTTCATTATTCTGTTCAATCAGCACATTAACTCTGCTTCAGTGTTATTTTAACTCTTTATAGGAGTGAGACCAGTGGGAGAAATTGATTTTACTCTGAGTTATGCAGTTTTTAGATGGGGTATTATAAAAACAAAAACCATTAAACAAGACCAATAGCATTTATATATTAACTTATTAACACATTATTCCCTAATTCCCCATGATTTATGTACTTGCACAGAGAGGAGAATGCAGAAGACATCGGCGAGCATGATTGTTTTTTTTTTGTTTTTTTTACTGTAATAAGTTCATTATGAAATGTAAAAAAAACATTATTAGTTAATATTAAGTTTTATAGTCAATTTTAATTATTATTAAATGAATTAGGAAATTACCCATGGCAACTATAATTACCTCTGGCCCACTAGCCTCAATCAAGTTTGGTTTTTGGCCCTTCATTAAATAAGTTTGGGCACCCCTGATCCAAACATACTTTCAATAGTTGTTTGTGATGATTTTGCATGATCTTGGACGGTGTTAATGCTTTACACTGTACATGTTTTCTGCATTTATAAAGCCTCATGTCTTGAGGTTGGTTTGTGTGATTTGATTGGACAGGAATCACAGTAGAGGTAAAGATACAGTGCAACCGGAAAGTATATAGCGCTTCACTTTTTCCACATTTTTTATGTTACTGCCTTATTCCAAAACGGATTAAATTCATTTATTTTCTCAAAACTCTCCACACAATACCCCATGATGACGATGTGAAGAATTACTTTTTTAAATTGTTTCAAATTTATTAAAAATAAGAAGCTCTAAGTTGAGCTCAGGTACATTCTGTTTCACTGATCATTCTTGAGATGTTTCAGCAGCTTCATTGGAGTTCATCTGTGGTCAATTCAGTTGATTGGACATGATCTGAAAAGGCATACACCTGTCTATATAAGGTCCCAGGGTTGACAGTGCATGTCAAAGCACAAACCAAGCATGAAGACAAAGGAATTGTCTGTAGACCTCACAGAGAGGATTGTCTCGAGCCACAAGGCTGGGGAAGGGTACAAAAAAATTTCTGTTGCTCTGAAAGTTCCAGTGAGCACAGCGGCCTCCATCATCCGTAAGTGGAACCACCAGGACTCTTCCTAGAGCTGGCCGGCCATCTAAGCTGAGTGATCGGGGGAGAAGGGCCTTAGTCAGGGAGGTGATCAATAACCCAATGGTCACTCTGTCTGAGCTCCAGCGTTCTTTTGTGGAGAGAGGAGAACCTTACAAAAGGACAACCATCTGTGCAGCAATCCACCAATCAGGCCTGTATGATAGAGTGGTCAGACAGAAGCCACTCCCCGCCTGGAATTTGCCAAAAGACATCTGAAGGACTCTCAGACCATAAGAAACACAATTCTCTGCTCTGATGAGACTAAAATTAAACTCTTTGGAGTGAGTGCCAGACGTTACGTTTAGAGAAAAGCAGGCAGTGCTCATCACCAATCTAATAGCATCCCTACAGTGAAGCATGGTGGTGGCAGCATCATGCTGTGGGGATGTTTTTCAGCAGCAGGAACTGGAAGACTAGTCAGGATAGAGGGAAAGATGAATGCAGCAATGCACAGAGACATCCTGATTGAAAACCTGCTTCAGAGTGCTCTTGACCACAGACTGGGGCGACGGTTCATCTTCCAGCAGGACAATGACCCAAAGCACACCGCCAAAATATCAATGGAGTGGCTTCACAAGTGAAACTCAGTGAATGTCCTTGAGTGGCCCAGCCAGAGCCCAGACCTAAATCCTATTGAACATCTCTGGAGAGATCTGAAAATGGCTGTGGCTGTACACCATCGCTTCCCTCCCAACCTGATAGAGCTTGAGAGGTACTGCAAAGAGGAATGGGCAAAAATTCCCAGACAGGTGTGCCAAGCTTGTGTGATCATATTCAGAAAGACTTGAGGCTGTAATCGCTGCCAAAGGTGCATCAACACAGTATTGAGCAAAGGCTGTGAACACTCATGTACATGTGCTTTTCAGGATTTTTATTTTTAATAAATTTGCAACAATTTCAAAAACTCTTTCTCACATTGTCATTGTGAGGGATTGTGTGTAGACTTATGGGGAAATAAATTAATTTAATCCATTTTAGAATAAAGAAAAATGTGGAAAAGGTGAAGTGCTATGAATACTTTCCGAATGCACTGTATTGATACAGTACTAAAAAATGTACTCAAAACATTTTGAACTACTTATTAAAGTATCATTTTAGAGAAAACAAACTACTTGAGTATTTACAATAAATTAAATTAAAAATATATTTAATAGGGAAAGACTTCATTTAAAAACCCACTTATTTGTAACATATCCTCAAACTTTGTATTTGCTGCAGTGTTAATTTTTTTTTTCTGTGCCAAAACAGACACTGCCATGGCGGAGGGAGTATCATGGATTTTGGTGAGGAATGGCAAAAGGTTACATTATTTTAATAATCAAATAATTACACTGATGTTCACACTGTGTGTGTTCCTCTACAGTCTGATTTAGATTTTGACATTTTCTGATGTTCACTGACTACAAAGTATTTGGCATCGTCATGACATGAACAACTGGTTTTGCTAATCTAAGTAGATATTCGTTTCAGATCGAGTGTTAAAATTGTGAAAGGGGTTAAACTATTGTGTTCTTGCAGTGAGGGGTTCCAGTGTTCCCAGAGCGCACTACACAATGGTTGGAGAGGCGCTGCGTTATGTGATCCCCTGTCATATGCAGTGCTCGATGGGATGTGGAGGACAAGCCTGCAAATACGAGGACCCTTCGCACTGGAGTGAGGACCAGCAGGCCATCAGAGGAATCTACTCTTCATGGTATACACTGCATGCTCTTGACCACTTCGAAACCAGAGTAAATAGTCGCCTTCACCAAATATGGTTTGGCAAAGTACTCAACGCACCCATTTACTGTTGTTTAGTTTTTAGTAGTTTGTTTTAATCCTGTCTTCTTAATTTTTTGTTTTTTTGGCCTGGTTCAACGTTGTGGGCACTTTTTAAGTAGTGCATCCATACTGCTTTAATGACTAGATTAAAACCTAGGATTTGGCCATTAATGTACAGTTGAAAGCAAAACTATTAGCCCTAGAATTATTTGTCAAATATTTCCTGATGTTGATGATTTTCACTGCTTACACAATAGTATCTGGATACAACCTTGATGTTGCAAGCTGAGATTGCATATCTCTGAGATGCAATGTCATACACAATGCACTCAATGAAGCTAGTGACGTCACTGTAACGCCCCATTCACACGAGGCTTCAGCATCAACGCTTGACTGAAGGCGTGTCTGAAGTTATGGCTGAAGCGATCGTCATAGAAGCGTCAGCCAATGAAATTCAGTCAGCAATAGGCCACTGTCTAGTTGGTGTTTTTGCATACAGCGATCTGATAGGCTGTCAGCTCTTGAAAAGTTGAGCTAGTCCCAACTTCTGCAGTGAGCAACGTCTCTGAAGTGGCGCCGACAGATCCACAATGCAGTTCGGCGACGCCTGACGTCACCCATTCAAAGTGAATGGGAATCGTTTGACGCCCCGTGTGAATGGGGCGTAAGGGATGGGGTTAGGGGTGGAGTTAGGTTTGGCCATTAAAAGGCATTTCATGCAGCTTAGATTGCAAGTCCACCAGGTCTGCACCATTCAGACCCCTCTCGACTTAGGGTGCTTTCACACCTACACTTTTGTTTCGGAACCTGTCTCGTTTGCCCTGTTAGCCTGGTTCGTTTGGCATATGTGAACCCACCAATCGCTCTCGGATCCGCGCCAAATTAGTTGCTCCGAGATCGCTTGAATGAGGTGGTCTCTGCTCGATTGAAACAAACTCTGGAGCGGATCGATCGCAGTGAGAAAACAATACGATCCGAGCGCAGTTATATCATTGTGTTTTATTGATATGTAACAGGCATACGGCTATATGAAGAGAGAATTATGAGTAGGGCGGGAAGTTTCGTGAGTCTCCAGATGCCCGCAAACGAGTGATAATCTTGCGTCTCCCTCCCGGTCCTCAAATAGGCTTCGTCAAGCACCCTTCTCAGCCCTCCCCCCCGCATCTCTCCTCGCTCTTTAGACACATCGCGCGGACCTTGACAAACACCACCAAACCACCTCCTCTCCTGACAGCTGAGCGGGACTCTGCAAAATAAACCCTGACACTCTGACCAATGTGAGGAGAGTTTACTCACACGTGACTTGTTTTAGCTCTTTTGGTCCGATTACAAACTTTGCAGTGTGGAAGTGAATCGCTCCATGAGCAAAGAGCAACAATGTAACATTTGTAATCTCTGTTTCGGAACAACTGAGTCGATTCACAGGTGTGAAAGCAGCCTTACATTAGCAGCAGGAGCAGTGATGTTACGCAGTGCCAGAATAAACAGCTTCATGCACAGGGAGCATATGCTGTTCGCACATTACGCTGGTGCAACCATGGTATGGTGGCAAAGTTTCTTGATTATTACGCCAGAATGAGACCATATATTTCCCAGCCGTAAAGAAAATAGCTACTTTTTATTTTCTATTAGTCTTAGTACACAATGTACCCACAGAAGTCAGTATTTAAATAGAAATATTATCAAAAGTCTTAAATCACTTTTGAGCAAGATGCTAAAGGACTGATTCGATTCAATGATCTATGCTAAGCTAAGCTAAAAGCGCTATGCCAGACACTAAAATTGGCTGAATGGCTACAAAAAATGGTAAAAATCAACTGTTAACACTAAGGGAGATGTAAAATTAGGCAATTTTCAAAATAAATAATAATTAAGTGAAGTATTTCTTTAATGTTTAAGCTAAAATAGATTTGTTAGCAATTCATAGCTTCTCTGTTTCTAGGATTACTGATGACATGCTTGCAATGGCCCGTCCTTCCACTGAAACGATTGAAAAATTCAACATAATAGACCAGTTTCTGAGGTAAAATTGTCCTACTTAAGTATTCCCTGGTTTTTAAGTGTTTGGTACACCCTTTTTACTCTCTTTTACTGTGTTAAGATGTGGTTTGAAGACAATTATTAACCTCCAGTGCCCTGGTGAACATGCTAGCTGTGGAAACCCGCTGGATCCCGACAGTGGCTTTACTTACCGACCAGAGACCTTCATGGAGGCTGGCAGTGAGTGACACTTTCCTTTTAATCAGCCAAACTTTAAGATTTAAACAATAATTCTGTGTGTAATGTATTCATGTAAATAAGTTAAGGTTATAAAGAATTGTTTTGATGCCTTGATATCACAGTGGCTGTTCTTGTGTCTTCAGGTTATATAAAGGTACTCTTGTTGCTCTATTTTAGTATATTTCTACAACTTTAGATGGATTGACTACGGCGTGGCGTCTCTCACATCTATCCTGGATATGGTGAAAGTCATGTCTTTTGCCATCCAAGAAGGCAAAATGGCTGTTCACTGTCATGCAGGGCTGGGCAGAACAGGTATGGCTCTGTTTGTTGTGTTGACAATATGTTGTTAATTGAAGGACATTTTTTGGAGTAAGGTGGCATACTTTTCACTACAGATTTGGCTTTTGGTGACCTTAAGGCCCAATCCCAATTCTACCCCTTACGCCCTATTCACATGAGGCGTCAGCGTCAACACTTCCCATTCACTTTAAATGGGTGAGGTCAGGCGTTGGCGAAATGCATTGTTGCCCGTTGGCGCCGCTTCAGAGGCGTTGCTTGCTGCAAAAGTTGAGACTAGCTCAACTTTTCAAGCTCCAACGGAAGCATCAGCCAATCAGATCGCTAAATGCAAATACACCAGCTAGACAGTGGCCTATGGCTGACTAATTTCATGGCTGACGCTTCTATGACGACTCCAACTTCAAACACGCCCTCTGTCAAGCGTTGACGCTGAAGCTCTGTTTGAATGGGGTGTTAGCCCCACCCCCTACCCCAACCATTTGTTTTGTGCCTTCACGTGAAGGGGAGGTTTCCCAATTCTCTTTCGCTTGAAGGCATAGGGCTAAAGTCTAGTTCAAGCCTGGTTTATACTAAACATGTCCGCTAGTTCACTTGAGTGCCGAGAGGAATGTGACGTCATCGCAGAGTTTGCGGAGGTTCGCTTTGGGTGCACGTGACATGATTTCGGCCGGTGGATTGCATGGTTTTTTTTAAGACTCGAGAAAACAGTTCGCACTGTGCTGCATTTGATTTGAGTTGAGTCTGAATCACTTTGAAGAGATTTTGTCTGAAACGGGTAAGCCTGTACAGACATCTTTATGATCTGTGATCATCGAGATGACCAATAATTCTTAGCTAGAAATTGCAACAGCAGTGGGAAAGGAGAAACGTTTTTGTTAAAAAGTTTGAAAAAACCTGAGGGATGAGTTTGGGGCCAATGCAAAAGAGTAGACCCAGGTACACGATTACAGAATATGTTTTTCCACCAGTCACAGGTTTTACACTGATGTATATATTACAATTATGAATTTGAAACAATTTAAATATCAAAACTTTAATTAAGGAACAAATTATTTCTTTGATAACTGTAAAGGAATATTTGAACCTATTGGTTTTCAAATATACTGATGGCCTGTGTATCTAGGCTTTATTGGTGAAAATGGTCAGGAATGCTGGACCATTATTGCCTTTTTAACATAAGTATAGGACATAAACTGGCCAGACAGTAATCTTTATTATTTAATAATTGTACTTTTTTGTTGCTTTTATTCTTGCCTTAATACGTTCATGTTCTGTTGTCATTAATATTTTAATAAAATATAATTGGTAGAACTGTCCGAAATATAAACAAAAGCAAGTGATGCATCAAAATTCAATTAAAAAAATCTTAAATGGTTATAAAAATGCTTATAATCATTATAATAAATTATAAAAGTAATAAAAAATAATTAGTTAAAAAAATACTGAATGATATTATTGATATGATGTAGTTCCGGAAACTTTCTACTTCTTTGTTTATCCGTCTGACTTTACTGTCAGTTTCTTTTGACCGCCCCCTGTCTTTTTAAAGAATATAACAACAGCGAACGCGGCGAGTATCGCGAGGTGCGCACGCTGTCAGCAGAGGTGCGCAATGTGGTGCCAGGTGAAAGTATAAATCCAGCTTAAGGGGAAGGGCTAGATACCCCTTTAAACAGAGATTTTTTAGGACCACATTAAAAACCAAGAGGTAAGAAAATTTCCCAGAATACACTAGTCACAACGGCCACATATATGCACCGGAAAGTAAAGAAATGCAAAAAATTTGTACTTTTTTTGTCATTATTACGAATATTTACGACAAACACGTTTTAATATATTCATAACCACTATCTATAATCCCTAATAATAACTCCTGCAGTCCCACAACGTTCTGACTCAAATACCCTGTCAGAAAAGTCTAGTGTCTGGGAATGATCTTTTAACAGTGTCTGCTGTAATGTTAATGTTGTTTTATTGTGTTTACTTTAATGAATATGGCCACTGTGTAAATACGCAATATAGTTACGATCTTATTGCCACATTAAATTGTCATGATAACATAATATATAACTTAACTGACTTCCTGAAGATAAATACCAAAACGTAACACGACTGGAATGATTACAGCAGTCGCGATCGTCTGATCTCATATAAAGCAAGTGATCTCGATGAAGCATGATGACGTGTGATGGTGCTGTAGTGCTGTCCCAATTCTTAGGGGTACATTTTGAAGCCTTTCCCCTTCACACTCTGTTTCAAGGGCCAAGGGGAAGGGGTAGAGGTACAAAAATAGAATTGGGATTGGGCCTAAATTATCATTATAGTGTCCTCAACCAAGACCTTTCACCTCAGGTGACTTGAGAGGGATTGTCTCAATAATGCGGCCGTAAATCTCTGGATAACAGCATGTACTAAGGGAACATACCGTTACACAAAACCGTTTTGAAAGACCTCAGGGATTGTTGTGGTCCTGTTAAAAGCTTAAATTACTGACTGTTAAAAAACAAAAAGTTGTATTAAAAGATACAGATTAATTGAGCATGATTTATGATTAGACTACCTTATGCATTGAATATTGGAAATTATATACAATTTATTTATTTAGATTCAGATCAACTCCAATAGTAGACACTTGATCGTCTTTCATTGTTATAACATGCACTGTATACCCAGGCTCATTGGAAATGTGCCCAGGGATAACTATTTGAGAAATGAGTAATATCACTGCTGAAAAATCCAGCTTAAACCAGCCTAGGCTAGTTGGCTGGTTTTATCTGGTCAACCAGGCTGGTTTTAGAGGGGTTTTGGCCATTACCAGCTAAAACCAGCTTGGCCAGCCTGGTTTAAGCTGGACATAGCTGGTTTTGGCTGGGCTTCCAGCCTGGCCAGGCTGGTCGAGCTGGTTTTAGCTGGTCATTTCCCAACCTGACCAGCTAAGACCAGGCTGGAAATGGCCAAAACCCCTCTAGAACCAGCCTGGTTGACCAGCTAAAACCAGCCAACCAGCCTAGGCTGGTTTAAGCTGTTTTATTCAGTAGGAATGTACTCTGGACTACATTTTCTTGCTGTTTTTGTGTTCATAAATCCACTTTTTTAATCGTAGGTGTGCTCCTGGCCTGTTACTTGCTCTTCACCACAGAGATGACAGCAGATCAAGCCATTCTGTTAATTCGAAACAAGCGACCAAACTCCATCCAGACTCGAGGACAGCTCCAGTGCGTCAGGCAGTTTGCTCAGTTCCTAGTCCCGCTAAGAAACCTGTTTGCCAACGCTGAGCCCAGAGCTCCAGCTGTTACTCTTTCCCAGTTCCTGATCCGTCAGAAACACATCCTGCACGGCCTGGAGGCTCGGCAGTTGAGATACATGCCAAAGCTGGTCCCGCTTATCTCCAGGCTCCTCCTGGACATCGCGGAGAACCGTCAGGTTATTGAGGAGGACATCGTCGAGGTTCCTGACATCACGCCGGTGGTGGAGAAAACATTTAATGAAAATTCAATACATAGCTTTAACAGAGAGATGCTGGCAAACGGGATGGCTATGATCAAGCCACGTCTTCCAGGTCTACCCAAAACCAACAGAGACAACTCACAGCCGCTTTACTACGTCCGTAAGAGCCTTAGCTACAGCGATTCCGACCTGCGGAGGTTAGCTGAATCTCTGAACCTCCCAGATAACCCTCTGTGTGTGTTGGCCAGCATGCAGTTGTCCTCTATGAGCAATCAGCTGGGGGCCTTTAGCTGTGTGTCCCAGAACAGTCCGGCTCCTCCGCTAGGAGCCTGTAAAGGCAATCCCATCTACAGCTCCAGCAGCAATTTATGGGAGCTGAAGACTCTGATGGACCAGACAGAGGGATCTCCGCTGCTCAAAAACAGGAGGCAGTCTTTCCTGCAGCGGAGCAGGTCTTTGGGCGTTTCAGATGAGCAGAACACCAACAGCATCGCCAGAATATTGTCCTTCTGGAAGAAGGACAGGAAAAAGAGTACCGACCAAGAAGAGACTGTAATTACTGAGAAAGAGCATTCAGAGGTGCCCTTCATCACTGTCCAGTCAGAGCTGTCTCTGGAGTCCCGCCGCCTGCTTGTGGCTCAGTCTCTTGCAGTGGACCTGGAGAAGGATGGAGAGAAGCAACAAACTCAGAAAGTGGCTGTTTGGCAGGTATGAGCACATTTAATGGGTAAATTATAAAGTCTGCACAGGTACATTACGATAGTGGGTGTTGCTAGAAGGCATATAGTTGAGGTTGGAAGTTAATGAAAATTATTTATATTGTTTATTAAATAACCCAATACATTATCCCCTGTGGCATGGTGGCTCAATGTTGTCTCACAGCAAGAAGGTCATTGGTTTGAGTCTCAGCTGGGACAGGAGGCATTTCTGTGTGAAGTTTGCATGTTCTCCATCTTCATGGGTTTCATTCCGGTTTCCCCAAAGACATGCGGTATACAGTTGAAACAAGAAGTTTACATACACTGTATAAAAAGGCACATAACTACTTAAAAAAAGTCAGATGTTAATGTGACAAATTTTGTTTCTCTTTTAGGTAAGTTGGGATTATCAAATTTGTTTCTGTTATGCTTAATGTATAAGCATTTGTGTGCTAGGTTGTGGCTGGAAGGGCATCCACTGCGTAAAACATATGCCCATTGCTGGCACGTCCATAGAGGCGACCTAGGCGACCACCTAGGGTGGCAGAATACGAGAGGACATCTGCGACACCTCCCTCAACACCCGCGTCCTCAGTTATGTCCGCAACACCTCCCTCAGCCCCTGCAGCCTCAGTTATATCTGCACCTAGGGCGGCAGAATAGAGAGGACGGCGTCCGCAACACCTCCCTCAACACCCGCGCCCTCAGTTATGTCCGCGACCCAGCACCCCACCCCCACTCTACAATTTGAGGGCGACGTGATCATCCTTTGCCTAGAGCGGCAGTTCAGCTTGCACCAGCCCTGCATATGCCAGACTAGTTGGCGGTTCATTCCACTGATTCCATGGATAATTTTAGGAAATATGACATAGGAACTACAATGGCATAATCTTCACTCTTTACGCAGGCGGATCTTAATCGGCAGGGTGCGTGGGAGCGACTGTGTTTGGAAAAAGACCCCTTTATTCTGACTGGAATCCTGTGGTCGTGGCTGGAGCAGCTCAGAGAACCAATCATCTCAGCTGATGATGTCCACACGCTTACAGAGTCCCATCATGACCCCCAAACCATCCTCAGCAGCCTGGACAGGGTAGGATTTAACCCTTGTGTGGTCCTAGAGTCAGAAATGACCCGAAATGACACTAACAGAAATGACCCCCCGTCACTAAACCTCTAAAATAAAGCAGCAAGATTTCATATCCATTTTCAAATCTATTTTGCATGAAGAAACAACCTCACAAACTCAGTGAATGTCTAGGTTTTCTTACATCAGTGTGGTACATTTCATTAATGTCAAAGTAAAGGTTTATATTTTCTAATGCTAAAAGGGACCTTAAAAACTCCTATAAAGAAATATATAAAGTACACGATCCTTAAGTTAATATTACCTCTGATCATTTTAACCCCTTTTTATTCAGGCTTCGAGGGAAACGGTGATATGCATTCTGGACTGTTTCGCTCATTTGTTCACAGTTCCTGAGGAGATTGAGAGCGCATTTCTGGAGCGAGCTACAAAGGCTTTCACAAAGGTACTGTATGCTATTCTATCATATGCTCAAAGGGACTGTTTGTAAGAATTTCCCTGTATTAACACCTTTTTATGGCTTACAAAAAAAAAAAGTTTGATTTGTAAAAAAAAAAAAATCTTTAGCATGGGTTTGTTTCAAGAGTGATGTTTTCTCCAAAGATGTGAACTAGACTTGTGTCTAAGAGTCAAAGAGAACATAATCGTCACTTCCTGCTAAACTGGCGCCAAATATCAAATATAAAAATGGAATTTGCTGCAGTAGGAAAAGCCACTGTGGACTTTTTTTTCTTCTATAATAGTAGTAGTAGTAAAACTTTATTGTCCTTGATAGGAAATTTGTTATGGGCATCGCCATATTGCTGCAGACATTCACTAAGGCTGCTTTCACACCTGTGAATCGACTCAGTTGTTCCGAATCAGAGATTACAAATTGTTACATTGTTGCTCTTTGCTCATGGAGCGATTCGCTTCCACACGGCAAAGTTTCTTATCAGACCAAAAGAGCTAAAACAAGTCACGTGTGAGTAAACTCTCCTCACATTGGTCAGAGTGTCAGGGTTTATTTTGCAGAGTCCCGCTCAGCTGTCAGGAGAGGAGGTAGTTTGGTGGTGTTTGACAAGGTCCGCGCGACGTGTCTGAGGAGTGAGGAGAGATGCGGTGGGGAGGGCTGAGAAGGGTGCGTGACGTAGACTATTTGAGGACCGGGAGGGAGACGCGAGATTTCTGGGAGATTATCACTCGTTTGTGGGCATCTGGAGACTCCCGAAACTTCCCGCCCTACTCATAATTCTCTCTTCATATAGCCGTAAGCCTATTACATATCCATAAAACACTGTGATATAACCGCGCTCGGATCGTATTGCTTTCTCACTACAATTGATCCGCTTACGAGTTCGTTTCAATCAAGCCAAGACCACCTCATTCAAGCGATCTTGGAGCGACTGATTTGGCACGGATCCAAGCCAAATGGCGTGGTGGTTTCACATATGCCAAACGAACTGCGCTAACTGGGCAAACGAGACAAAAGTGTAGGTGTGAAAGCACCCTTCAAGAGTTCACACTTAGCTGATGATTGATTATAAGCAAGTTTGACATGCTGTCCCGGGAGAGAGCCCTGAGCTCGAAGGTTCTTAAGCCCTGGGCTCCCTCCCGTTTGGAGGAAGAGAGGGGAGCCTCGAGCTCAGGTAGATCTCGACAACTCCCCTTTTTATAATAGCTAAAGATTAAGATTGAAGGCTATTAAAAGATATGCTGCATTATTAGATTACCTGTGTTGAAATTTAGATTTAACGATTTACTTGTTGTACATGTTTTTGGAATGTGGGAGGAAACCGGAGAACCCGGGGAAAACCCACGCAAGCACGGGAAGAACATGCAAACTACACACAGAAACGACCACCGGCCTGTTAAGGAACTAGAACCGGTGACGTTCTTGCTGTGAGGCGACAGTGCTAGTCACTGAGCCACCGTGCTGCCCTATGGAGGGAAAGGTGAAAAGGTAGGGGTGGAAGGGGGGATTCTTCAAATCGAAGATAACTGTAGTGAGAAAACCCTGGCTCTTTATAGTGGGTTAGGAATGGCCTGATTGGTGGATCATGTATGCTAATGCAGAACCAGCCGTGTTCAATCGTAATCACGTGCTCCTCTCGAAATTAGTTTATGAATAAACTTCACTTAAACAAGCAATAAAAAGGAATACAAAATACAACAGTTACAAAATTAATAATGCTAATTAAGATAGACTCCTTCTAAATAAACCCACTGAAGCAGGTACAAACAGGATTTCTTATAGCGGTTTAACCTACACTTTAGGACTCTAAATCTTCTACAAGCAGTTCGTAATGTGGAAACAAAAAATGAGTTGGATCGTTTACAATCCTTTCCACCTGATTGAGGACACAGTTCTCATATAAAACTTGAAGATTAAAATATTCATCATGCTCAAAAATTTTCCATGCTGTCTTTAAGAGATGCATCAATTTAGATTTACACTGAACAGATAGCTTGCCAAACCACACTGTGATACCATATCTATCAATGCTTTCCAGAACTGCTTTATAAAACAACATCATGAGCTTCTTGTTTACTCTAAAAAGAGGCTACCTCCGTAAAAAATACAATCTCTGGTGTAAACGAGAACAAACCCACTCAATGTGTGTTTTCCATGTGAAAGAATTGTTGATGTAAATGCCCAAGTACTTATAGGTTTCTCACTGAGTAATAGGATGGTCATGTACAACCACTTGACGATGGTCACCTATACATTTCGGGTGAAATACCATCTCTTCTGTTTTCTTAGTATTTATTTTTAGCTTATTTCTATCACACCACTCAACGAACTAATTTCTGACTGGTAGATAACAGCAAAATCATCATTCACATGAAGTAAACTCAGTATGGTGGTGTCATCTGAATATTTAGGAGTAAAATTCTGTGAATGCTTACTTGATCATTCATTTGTAAAAAGTGTAAAAAGAATAGGTGAGCTGACACAGCCTTGTGGAACCCCAGTGCTACTGTTCTTTTCATCTGAACGGATATTTTTAACCTTTACAACCTGAGTTCTGTTTGTTAAAAATGAGAAATACCATTTACATATGCATGGGTTTATATTCAGCTGTTCCATCGTTTCAATTAACAAATGTGCTAATATATGACTTGTGCCTCAGAAGCCAAAATGTGATGACTGCACAGGGGCTTTCGGAGGTGTGAGACGCTCTTTGGGAGTGCAGACAGTTCTGGAGGTAGTTATAATAATAATACTGAACCACTGCGATAACAGCCTTGGCTGAGGGATAGAAAAAACCAAAACCACATCTCAGATGATTTACAATGTGCTCGCTCCACTGGTGTGTACATTAATGCAATTTTTTTTTATCATCACATGATCTGTTAAAACAAAATTACGTCTTTATTGATGCACATACTGAAATGTATTCAGTAAACATGTTTCTGTAGTATAGTGGAAATATTTACTCATCGGATCAAAAGCTTATCCAATTTGCATACATTTTTTATAGGCATTTTCAAAATGTATGTTAATTTTATATGCAAAATTCCAAAATGCGCATTAAAATAAGTGAATGTAAATGCTGTGTTGTCATTTAAATGCTGCTCTCTGCATCTGAATGTTTATTGTCAGTATATATAAAGTTTTTTTTACTCCTAATCGAAGAACAAAAAACCTTTCTATTCATTTATCACGTCGTTGAATCGTTACTGGCTGTAGTTCACCTAACATCCACTGGTGTCGCTAACAACAAGGGTTTCTGAATTCTGCATAACCACTTGTTAAGTGTGACATCACGCGATGTGGCTTCCGGGTCCAAACGCTATATCAAACTGTATGGGGAGACTCATTAAATGGTAATAATAAACGTTTATAATACTTTCAAAAATCGTGATCGCAATACACAGGGTGGGCCATTTATATGGATACACCTTAATAAAATGAGAATGGTTGGTGATATTAACCTCCTGTTTGTGGCACATTAGTATTTGTGAGGGGGCAAACTTTTCAAGATGGGTGGTGACCATGGTGGCCATTTTGAAGTCGGCCATCTTGGATTCAACTTTTGTTTTTTTCAATAGGAAGAGGGTCATGTGACACATTAAACCTGTTGGGAATTTCACAAGAAAAACAATGGTGTGCTTGGTTTTAACATAACTTTATTCTTTCAGGAGTTATTTACAAGTTTCTGACCACTTATGCCAGAACAGGCCTCCAGTATCCGTAGTTTCAGGTGCTGAACATCTTGTATCTTCACACCATAGACAACAAAGATTGTCTGACCGTCTTAGACTTTTATCTTTGGGATCATCTGAAGGCAATTGTCTATGTTGTGAAGATACAAGATGTGCAGCACCTGAAACTACGGCCATCAAATAAGCAAAGCCTGTATGCATAGCTCTGCTATCTCTGCTTTCTGTGCTGTTTTGTCCAAACACTAAAAGTCTGTCACTTTGGTCTTCTCTTCAGGTGAAAAACGCAGATGATGGGAAGAGCGTTCATGAAGTCATGAAGAAGGTCTTGAAGCTGGTTCTGGATCATCTGAGGTTGATCGCTATGAATGAGGTTGAGGTGTAGCAGGTTAATCACAAACTAAATTAACAGTAGTAAAGATGCACCACACACATCTGCTTTCTCAGCTGATTAAGAAGGGACAGTAAATATCTCAGGTCTTGATTCAGATGAATGTTATGCACAACTTATTGTAGACTGAATTACAAGGCTTTGTTGGGGTCAAAAGTTGATTGTTTTGAAGGCAGAAATCACACCGTTAATGTATTATGTGCCATGGTGCTAATTCTTGAAAAGCATTGCAACTGAAACCTCATTTTTTTTGTACCATCTTTGTACAGTTATTTGTAATAAAATAATTAGATACACTACTAGAAATGAAAAGCGTCTTTATTTTGCAGAGGCATACAAGAGTTGTAGGCTAACAGACGTTATAACCGTACAGGGGTGCGTTTCCTAAACAATAACGTGACTCGCGGCTGAATACTATCATAGTACGATGCATTGTTTAGGAAAAGAACGATGTAGTGACGAGTGTTTTCCAGAACAGTAGTTTCTCTGTCGTAGATCCATCGCTTTAACCATGTTAGTTATAACGTAAAAACCCCATAATGACGCTCTAAACAGGATGGAGTAACAACTTCTTTACAAAAGCTAAACTGAAGTCCACAAACAGAATCCTTGCGTAGTTCCCTGGATGTCCAGATGTTGTAGGGTATAATGCAGTCCCATGTTGACTGCATCATCCACAGACCGGTTTGCTCTATAGGCATACTGCAGGGTTTCCAGAAGGGGTCCAGTGATGTCCTTCAGATATGCTAGCACACCAGTCTTTCGAATGACTTCATGGCCACAGATGTTAAGGCAACAGGTCTGACGTGATTGAGCCCTCCGATCTTTGGCTTCTTTGGGATTGGGATAATAGTGAAGCGCTTAAAGCTAAACATCTCGTCTTTTTACGGGGTTTTCACCTTTATTTTTGACATGACAGTAGAGAGAATTGACAGGAAAGCATGGAAGCAGAGAGAATGGAAGGATCGGCATAGGACCGCGAGGCAGAATTGAACCCGGGTCGCCGCGAGCACCGGAGTGCATGTGTCGACGCACTTACCACTACACCACTGGCGCCGACGAATCAAAGTGATTCTAACAGCTCCAGAGGTGTAGTTGCAAGCATAGAAGTTTGCGACGCAATTTGCGATTATTCATTGGAATGACGCATTTGGGAAACAACAAATCAACAAATACAACGAGGGTTTTCAGAAACGCACCTCAGTTAATGGCTATTCAGTAAAGAGTTAGTTCACTCAAAAAGGACATTCTGCTATCATTTACTCCCCTGATTTTGTTATAAGACCTTCATTTACCTCTTAACACACATTATAGATATTTCAGATGAAATCTGAGAGCTCCCTCATCCTCCACAGATGACAAAAAACATTATCAAAACAGTACATGCGTCTTCAGTGGTTCAACTGTAATCATCAAAGCTCCAAGAACACTAGTGTGAGCCAAAAAAACCCCTGTAACAATCACTTTGTTTGCCAATATTCCGCTGCCTCAGGCTTAGGGTTGAGTGTGGGGGAAGACCTAAATAAAACAAAACGTAATGTTTAAATTATTGAACAGTATTTTTAATAAACTTTCAGCCACAGGTGTATCTCTTCTACCAACAACCAACACCCTGACCTGAGGCAGTGAGAAGACATTGGCGAACAAGAAGAACCAGTCATTTTTATAGATTTTATGGTGCATGGAATGTTCTGGGAGCTTGGAGAACTAAAAAATATTTTATCCGCCAGTATCTTCCACTTCAGATCAGGATGTGTGTTCACTATGGGCAACACAACATATTGTGTAACACTGGAGGTGAGGCAGTAGAAAGGAAGATATTAGTGTTACTGTTTTTTTTGGTGCAACATGTTTTTGTAGTTTTAAATGATTACAACCGAGCTACTGGTGACACATTTGGCCATGTTTTGGGTTCCTTTTCTGGACTTTGTTCATCTTGGGACTATTGCTGTCAATGGAGGAGCTCTTCGAAACATCTTTGGGGATGTCAAAGGACATGAAGGAGAGTAATTAATGACAGAATTTGAGTTTTTTTTTTGTGTGAACTAACACTTTAAAACATCACAGTTTGAAAAAAAAACACAGTTTTACCAAATAAACTGGTCAAATAAATTGGCTTTCCTAGTGACCGTTAAAGGGTTAAGATTGGTTACGATTTTTTTTAAGTGTTTAAATTGTCGGTCCCACTTTATATTAAGTGTCCCTAACTACTATGTACTTACATCAAAAAAATAAATACAATGTACTTACTGTGTTTATAATGTATTTGTGAACACTTGTGGTGCTTTTGAGTTGGGATAGAGGTTGGGTTATGAACAGGTTTGGAGGCATGGGTAGGTTTAAGGGTGGGTTAAGGTGTAAGGGATGATCAACAGTGCATTTACAATTTAATTACAAAAGTTAATTACAGATGTAATTACATACATGTATTTAATCAAGCATAAGTACACAGTAAATACATGTATTTACACAAGTACATTGTAACAACTAATATGTACTTGCATAGGAATTAATAGTTTAAGGCCACTTAATATAAAGTGGGACCAAATTGTCTAATTAATGCAGGAAAACTGTAGGCACGATCATGTTGTAGATGAAACTGGTCAGTGAGTTATAAAGAGATGTAAATACATTTGTTGGTTTTGAGGTCAGAAATCAAAGGTATAAGCCTTCAGGACGTCCTTCCCATCCAACGACTCCACAGACGCCACAATACTCGAATAATCACAGGCAACGTTGGTGAATCCTCTGCAAAATTGTTTATGTATAATAAAAAGTCATGTTAAATAAATACCTGTTAATACTCAGGGTGCGTCTCAATCAGCTGCCTAGCTCCGGAGGTCATATGCTCTGTACTTGAATTCGGGCACTGGTAAGGGCAGCAATGAGTTTCTAATGGTCAATTTTCTAATGGTGGAGTAGCACATTTAAATCCAAATGCACTACCTACTGAGTAGTAGGCCGTTTCGGACACAGCCCTGTAATTTCTTCCCGCATTCGGAGTGTTGGTCCTAATGTTGACATCAACCTGAGGGTTTCCATAGCAACTGCATATCAAAACCCTCTCTTTCCTTTACGCTAGAGCCATAGAGAGAGAATTGCGACCACTCCATGGTAACTTTTTCTTATTACAAAAATGGCGGCTCATGAAGCCTCTCACTACTTCACGGAAGTTAGCAATTAAAGCCAAGTTGCTAAGGATTTGCACTTTTGTAAAGTTCAAAGTTTAAAAAAATAATATTGTGTATATTTTATTGTTATCTAACATTCGAATTAACCATGAGTCACTTTTGGAACTATTTAAGTGTACATGAATCAAGTGACGATCAAACATTTTGGAATTCGGTTAATGCAAGTCTCTCTCATATGGCTCTACGTTAAGTTTGCTATGAGGGAAATATGCGCAAATGAAAGCCCCGCCTCCTACTCAATATTCAGTTTCAGTTGAAAGTACATCAACATTCTGAAATGAAAGTCTCAGCAGCTTCTTCCAGTTCATGCGGACTTTAAATATAAATAAATACGTTTCTTTTTTTAAGTCTCTAGTTCGTCATTATGTTTGATGATTTGGTTCTTGTGATTCATGTTTTGCGCTCCTTCAGTTAAGAGCAGATAGTGCGCTTGACATATCTACCAACATTTGTCTCTAAAATTCCCAAGACGGAGGGGGAGTTTGGGGGGTGAAGTTTTGCAATCATCTGAGTAGCAAACATGAGTACCATAGTCTGAGTTTCGGGCGGCGGTGACGATCAGATACTATACCAAAGTTGATAACTATGACGTGGGGGGAGGGGTTTTGGGGGGTGGGGGTGATTGTACCAAAAAGATGAGGACCAGAGGTGGGGAGTGAAATTACAGGAGTTTTCGAGGAGAAATAACAAAACGGGAGGGTTGCAGGAGATGGGTGTGAACATTGTTTGTATGCACATCGACGCTCCCTGATTTTCACGGTGCATTGTGGGACTTTTTATGAAGCCCACATTCAAGTGCACTTGACTACTGAACAAGGTAGGTGATTGAGACGCACACATTGTTTATGTGAAGGTGCCTTTCAAATATGAAGGATGATGCTGTACCTGGATCTTGTGTGGGATCCTCCGAGCAGGTGATACTGGCTCTCCAGGCTAAGGCCGTGTTCGGGGTCAGTTCTCCAGGTCAGTACTCTGAGAGACAGGTCTCGAGACGCTGTCACCACCCTAAAACTGTCCTGCAAAAAACAACACTTTTATACACTGATGTGAAAATGTTGTGGTTTTCTGTATCAGGACAAATAATAACACAACTATACGGTCCTTGGCAGGTCTTAAAGTTTGTAAGATAAAACTTAATTTGAACAACATCACATGACATCTCACACTGTGTCATTTGTTTATTGAACAAAAATAAAGACGAGAGGAAAGCTGTGGGTGACAAACGTATTACTCAGATCCTGTACGTCCACTTTAGTTATTTTTTTATGAGGACTTTTTAAATCCTCTGGCTCAGCTTAAGGTGTGGGAAAGTCAATAGCCCCTTTCACACATACAGACCTTTCCGGAAAATTACCGGCAATTTTCCGGAAAGGTTGTATGTGTGAACAGGTCCTTTTTGAAAATACCGGTAAATTCGTTCTGGCTATTTTCCGGAAAGAGAAGTTGTAACATTACCGGCAATTTGCCAGAATGCTGCGCTGTGTGAATGCAGAAGGAAGATTGCCGTAATAAGCGCGTGCACGTCTAGAACGTGCTGACGTAAGACTTCTGCTTAAGCCAATCACAACAGTCAGACGCATTTACGTCCGCGCGGTTTGTGAGAATAAAAGCCTTTGAATATTTTTCCAGACACATTTAGCTGCTAGAAGTTAGTCAGATCACGTTTATATGTTCTTCTTAATGCCAACTGTGCAAATAATCATCGATGAGATGCTTATGATAAGCCGTTGTTTGTTTACCTTCAAGCTTTGCGTGTGCCCATGAAACAGCCTGTGAGCGCCAGCACACGCACATATTATGAACATCTCGACATGCGAAAGTGATCCTGCGAAAGTTGTTCACAATATAGATCATCAAAAGAGTTTGTAATTTAGTCAAATGTTTGCAAACACAAGCGCAGCCGTTTAAAGCTCATTTGTGGTGAATGATGTCAGAATTTACCGGTATTTTGGAATGGATGTGTGAACGCTCTTTTCCGGAAAAATTCCGTAACGTCCTCGCCTGTGTGAACAGCGCTTTTTTGTATATACCGGTAAAGTCGTTCCGTAAATTTTCCGGATATTTACCCGTATCACTGTGTGAAAGGGGCTATTGTGTTGACCGAGGTTATTATAATTTTGCTTGTGAATTTTTTTATGCTTTTTAAATAATGATTGTAAATTTCAGTTTCATTAATGGTAGTTTTTTGGTTTAGAAAACATTTTAATTTCATTTTTATATATTCAGTTTCAGTTTTAGTAAATCCAGTTTGACAGATTAGTCCACCAGTATTGACCAGAGCAAAGTTTAATGCAAACCTCTTCGTGATGAACAAACACTGAACCCCAAACCACAGAACATTTGTACATTTACATTTATATGGCACTTTTCTGGGCACTCAAAGCACTTTAGACATAGAGGGGGGGGGGGACCGCACACCACACACCAGCTGATTGGTGGAGAGGAAACAGAGTGATGAAGCCGATTATGATATGGGGATGGTTAGGAGGCCATGATGGACAGAAGCCAGTGGGCAAATTTGGCGAGGAAGCCGGGGTTAAACCCCTACTCTTTTTCGAAGGACATTCTGGGATTTTTAAAGACCACAGAGAGTGAGGACTTCCCAGAGATGGGTTGCGGCCGGAAGGGCATACGCTGCGTAAAAACTTGCTGGATAAGTTGGTGGTTCATTACGCTGTGGCGACCCCGGATTAATAAAGGGACTAAGCCGACAAGAAAATGAATGAATAAATGAGAGAGTCAGGACCTCGGTTTAACCTCTCATCCGAAAGACGGCGGACACTGAGCAGTATAGAGTCCCTGCTTATCTTCAGTGGGAGACCATGTGAGAGTTGCAGAGAGCTAACTGCTGGCTATAACTATAACAAATAGTTTAAAAAATGATGAAGGATTTACTTATTCATTTTAAAGACAATGGCCCAGTTTCACAAACAGGGCTTAGATTAAGCCAGGACTAGGCCTTGGTTAAATAAGGCTATTTAAGACACATTTATAAAAATGGCTTGAGAACAATGTTACTGGTGTGCACCTGGAGGTAAAAAAAATATCACTGACATATTTTAAGACATCCCACCGCAAGTTATTTTGAGCTGGGATCTTGTCTAGCCTTAAACCTTGTTTGTGAAACCAGGGGTCCGTTCTTCGTACGTGGATTACTCAGTTAGCTGGATTTGGATATTGACGATTTGACACGATCCAGGATCGTTTCGTTCTTCAAAGCTGATCCGAGAGTTGTTGTCATAGCAACAGTTCTGCTAGGTCAAAGCTGATCGGGAGCAGGTTCAATTCATATAAACAGGATTAGATCGGCTCAGTTCAAGCAAAGATAATACAGAAAGTATGTTCCCAATTCTGATATTTTCTTACAGTAGTAGTTATATACACTTGGGGAAATGGTACATATTTTTTAACTATATATATAAAGTTATAGTCATTAATAAAATAAATTAAGTTATACATATTAATAAAACGTATGCAATCTGCACCCTCGAAATGAAAGTACAAAGACTGCCACCTGGTGGTGCAAAGAGAAAACTTATTGATATGAACTTTTTAGATCGCTTTAGTACAAATTGTGTATAATAGAAATGCACAATATATGACTTTTTTAAAGCAATAATACATTTATGCAGTCATAAACATGTTTTGATAGTTAATATGCAGTGATTTGATGCTTCACAAAAGTTGCAGACGCCTTTACCAATATAAAAACGCTTTTGTAAACATCCAGTTATTCTTTACACCGATTAAAAAAACTGTACTATAATAAAGAAAATCTTTTCTAAATGTGGAACTAAATACACTGATTTGCATTGAAATACATGATGAATACTCTTGACACATGAAAGTGTAAAGCCTGCAGCTCACAACAAATGTGGAAGGTTATTGCGTGTCATATTTAACAAGCCGTTTACTGCTAATTTGATGTAATTTTGCTCACATGGATAATTGAATATTAATCAGATGATGTCATTACGCTGCTGTGCCGTCAGCCAATCGTTGCATTGCTGATCATGATTTCGAGGATCGATAGATCTGTCCTTCATAACACACGCAGCGATCTCAGATCAGTTTATCCAGACATTCTAATCTGATCCGCGAACTTGTTTGAAGAACCAAATTAGCGAGAGATCAGTTATCAAGATTGAAAGATCCAGGATCTGCCAAATAATCTTAGATCATTTAAGCGAGGTACGAAGAACGGACCCCAGGGGAATATGTAGTTAAACATGCCTAGTGTACATTTTTTGGCAGTTTAAGAAAAGTTAGATATTTAATCGTGTTTGTGTGGTAAAGTGCATTTACAGGTGTTTCTCTAAACAGCCACAGGTCAGCTTTTCAGTCTAAGGGCGCTATCATACACCCGGCGCAGTAAGGCACAAGACGTGTTGGCCCTGACGTGTTGCTATTTTCAGACCAATGCAACCATAATTTTTCCATTTTTCGCCACGTTGTTTAAATAGCAAATCCATTTGTGCCACTTTGTGGACTCATAAGTGTTTCGGTCTCGAAATAAGGGGCACCCATGCCTTCTTCGGGGGGCTTTTTTCAGTTTATTCATGAGAATTTGCTTTTGTATAATAATATTAGTAGTAGTAGTATTTATTATATGCATATTTATATTTGTTTTATTAAAAACAAGCTTAGATTCGTCCACCTGTCAGGTTTTGTACCATACGGGGCATAGGATTTGTGTTTGGATATAACCACACTTCAATATTACTGCTCATTTATTAATTAGCTGGAAATTAAAACTGAATTTAGAAATAGTTTTGAAACAAATTTTTGTGCTTAACAAACGAAAAGAATTATGTAGGCAAATGGATATCTGTGCGTACAACACCATTTCCCTATCTAGGAAAGAGAGAACACAGCCCTGTTAGACCATGCTCCACGGCGCAGAGCGGATTATTCCCTCCTTAAAATAGCAAAAGTGGATTTAGATACGCCCTTAATGCTTTTGCGCCCTGCACTTTAGACTTTGCGTCTAGATCGTTAAAATAGAGCCCAAAGTGTGATCGATTATTAATTTTAAAAACAATTATTAATTTTTAATAACTTATTTTATTTTAGTTTGTTTTCATGACTGTCGTAATGGGACAGTTTACCCAAAAATGAGAATTTACTCACTATTTTCACACCATCAACTGGTTCCAAACCTTGTGCCGAACTTATTTTTGTTCGTGATATATTTTGTTCATCTGAGGTTTTATTTTGCCAATTTTTTTTCATAACTTTATAGGCTGTCCCAAATTGTTCACAGTATAGATTGTACATCTGTTTGCAGGAGAACATTTAGTAAAGGAGAATGGTAAAATGTCTTACCACACAAAGAGCAGTGATTGGCTGTAAATGATCTTCAAAACTAGCTACGAGTTCTCCTTTAATGGTGTAGACCTTCAGATGGTTTCCGTCTGCGAGCAGAACAGTGCTGCTCCCTCTGGCCTGCAGAATGACGTCTGAACGATGGCTCAGATCAACCTGAAAAGATGCAACTTGCTGAGCTGAAATGGGAAAGCATGACATTATCAGAAAACAATGCACACTCCAGGCAAGTGATGATTGTAAACAATAAATAAGAAACATTAAAGGGACAGTTCAAACAATGATTTGAATTTCCTCACCATTTACTCTACTACAAAACAAGAAGATATTCTAAAGAAGAATGATAGGAAAAAAACGGCAATTGACATTCATAGTACAAATGCTAGTCGATGGCTGCTTTTCCAGCTTTCTTCAAAATATATTGTTCATTCATTCATTTTCTTGTCGGCTTAGTCCCTTTATTAATCCGGGGTCGCCACAGCAGAATGAACGACCAATTTATCCAGCACATTTTTACGCAGCGGATGCCCTTCCAGCCGCAACCCATCTCTGGGAAACATCCACACACACATTCTAATACACTACGGACAATTTAGCCTACCCAATTCACCTGTACCGCATGTGTTTGGACTGTGGGGGAAACCGGAGCACCCGGAGGAAACCCACGCGAATGCAGGGAGAACATGCAAACTCCACACAGAAACGCCAACTTAGCCGAGGATTGACCCAGCGACCTTCTTGCTGTGAGGCGACAGCGCTACCTACTGCGCCACTGCGTCGCAATTTTTTTTTTTTTTTTAGTGATTCATATATTCTGTTCAAAAAAAAAAACTCATACAGGATTAAAACTAGTGGAGGGTGAGTGATTAATGGCAGAATTAACAGTTTTGGGTGAACTGTCAATTCAATTCATCTTTATTTCTAGAGCACTTTACAATTACAACGCAAATTGTAACTAAGCACATATGTTAAAGTTTGGCAACATTTTTAAGATGAAAAAAATGCTGTTTTACAGATGCTAGAAATGTGGCCTTTAAATGATAGGTTGTTATAAAAAATAAAAAAATCACCCCAAAATTTTTGACTGAAGATGAGGTCTGAACTGAAACTTCATGAACAGTAAGGGTGTCACGATCCTCCAAATCCTCAATTCGATTACATTTTCGATTCTAAAGGCACGAGTCGATTCGATTTTCGATTATGAATAATTAATTAATTAATGACCAATTAATTATTTGTATTAAACTATCTGACCTGCATGGTCTTTCATTTACCCATAAACAAATCATACAGTAAATGAATAAAGGCAAGATACACACATAATTACCACCTGTCAATCACTTTTTCTGCGGGACTCGTGAATAGGCAGTGATCTGTGTCGTTATAATGCCGTCGGTAAAAAAGCCGCACAACCAACAGGAACCAGCCAACAGTATCTGAGGTGTTCGCTAAAATGACTGAGTGCAAGTGAGTGAAAGATTGAAGCAGTCCTCTGACTGCCTGGACCTGCTGTCTCGAGCGTAAGGCTGTGAGTGCGTCTGTGTCTGTGTGGTCATGTGACGTGCATTTTCAGAGGTAGAGAGGAAGGAGGGCTGCTCAGAAATGCTACACGCCACTGTGTATGTCAAATCGTTGTCGTTCTAAAATGCCATTTAAAAACAAAGACCTATTAGTGTAAACAGGGCCTGAGTGTGTACTTTTCGCGAGCGGATTTGCAACGGGGGCGGGCGGAGGATCGCGATGCCGGTGTTGTCTATCGGACGAACCGTACGTAATACGTACATAGCAGAGCTTGCAAAACTGTGTTTTTTTTGTCGACAACATGAACGTTGTCAACATAACTCACTGGAAATCCAAAATGCTTCCACACCGGCGACTTCATTGAAAGAGGAGAGGGTTTAAGCTCTGTCGACGGGTCTCCTGCTTCTGCAGTTTAACAAGCACTTCAACAAGCCTGTTTTTTTTTCCGCTTGGCAAGCCAAGCTGACGTGACATGGGGGCGTGGCAGCATCGACGATTCTGTTTTTTGATTCGATAATCGAAATTGAGCATAAATTTCGATCGATTTCGATTACAAATTGAAATCGTGACACCCCTAATGAACAGTATTCTAGATTTTTGCACAAGAGGTTTTTCAGTCCAATAAGCAAGACCTCACTTTTAACTGAATTTAGTAATACAGCTGGGAAAATAAGTATTGAACATGTCACCGCTTTTCTCAGAAAACATATTTCTAAAGGTGCTGATGACTTGAAATGTTCACCAGATGTTGGAGACAACCGAAGAAATCCATATATAAAAAAAGATGAAAACAATGTGATATATGAAAACAAATCTAATTACTTTACAAAAGTTATGGGCAATAACATGAAATGATGCTGGTAAAAAGTGATAAACACATGAAGAAAGGAAGGTGTAGAAAGGCAGTGAACGCCCAGACAGCAGCTGAAATCGCTCAGTAGTTCTTCAGCAACCCTCTGTTGTTCCTCAGTGTAAATCAGCTGACTTGAATCCAAAATAAAGATCAGATTTGATAGACGAGACCCACAAAACCATCTCAATTTTAACACTGTTTAGGTGTGTTTTTACCAGACTTCAACAGTGCATGTGACTTCATTATCCATATGAGAGGCATCTTTAAGCTGCCATCACCAAAAAAGCCTTTATATAAAGTATTAAATACAGTTCAGTAGTTCAGTACTTTCTCCTTGTGTCATTTCATTATTACACATAACCAGGGCCAGACGGAATCTGCGGACGTTTTCTGTTATTTCTGCGGAGAATTTTGATAAAAATCTGCAGATTTCTGTGAAATTATTTTGGGAGTATCCAGCGGAGTATCAGAACTAAAACCTTAATATATTAAATAAAAAGTAATAAATCACTGAATAAAAATGGAATAAATTCAGATTCACACATTTACTCAAGTAAATAAACTGAATTAATAATGGGCTAAAAATCTGCGGAAATCTGCGGAAAATCTGCGAAATTCTGCGCGCGCAGATTCCGTGTGGGCCTACACATAACTCATTTATCAGATTTTTTGTTTTGTTTTGATGTTTGTATTGTTTGGGTTTTTACTTAAATCTGCTTTAATTCCACATCAACAGCTCCTTTAGAAATATTATTCCCAGAAAAAAAAAACCTGACGTGATCAATACTTATTTTCCCCACTGACATTTTTAGCCATTCAATTTTAAATATCAGCTATACAATCTGTTAGTTTTGTGAATTTGTACAAAATTATCAGGTTGAGAGGAGATATAGAGTTGTGTATCAACAGTGGAAACTAACTTAATGTAAAACGTAAGGGACTGAGAACTGAGCCTTGTGGTACCCCTTTAAGTAAACCTACAACATGACGATCGGTATATTTCAAAAACCCACCGTGAGGTTCCCTTTTGTATTTGGACTCCTTCATGGTCAAATCAAAGACGGAGAGTGTTTTGTTTCTGAAGAGGCCGTCAGAGTGAATGACCGCAAGCCGAGCAGCTTGAGACGGGAGAAACACTGCAGCACAGCAGCCGGTGACTGGCAGACTACAACACACACTGTCCTCATCAGGGTTACACACACTGTCACTATAGAAAACCTGCACAAACACACACACACACATCATCATAACACTTCATATAAAAAATCAAGTTCAACACCACCATCTAGTAGACGGTAAAGCAGTTGATTTATTGAAATATTGGTGATATATCGATATGGGAGACCAAATATTGCAGTAGAAAATATTGCAATATTATGCTTTATCGATATTTCCCCCACCCATATTTTTACATATCAACAGAAACTACACTCATTTGAGGATTCAGCAAAGGGTTACCAAAAGGTTTATGTTCCCTGCTGAAAAATCCAGCTTATACCAGACTAGGATGGTTGGCTGGTTTTAGCTGGTCAACCATCCTGGTTTTAGAGGGGTTTTGGCCACTTCCAGGCTGGTTTCCAGCCATTTCCAACCTGGTTTTAGCTGGACAGGCTGGGAGATGACCAGCTAAAACCAGCTTGACCAGCCTAGCCAAAACCAGCTATGTCCAGCTAAAACCAGGCTGGAAATGGCTGGAAACCAGCCTGCAAGTGGCCAAAACCCCTCTAAAACCAGGCTGGTCGACCAGCTAAAACCAGCCAACCATCCTAGGCTGGCTTAAGCTGGACTTTTCAGCAGGGTTTACGTCTGTATTTATATGGATTTCTGAATTGTCCCAATAATTCTTGCCTACCTTTGGGCTTAAGTCAAAATTCTCTTTGGAGGCAGCGAATATCCACTTTTTATCAGGCGCTGAGAGAAGGAGGTTTAGCATGAAGGAGTCGCACACCACATGCCGAGAGACTTCGGACAGAGCAGGCAGCGACAGCACCAGCAGAGACCCCAAAACACTTCCCACCTGAAAATCAAAGCTCTCTGTAATAAACACTGAGCCGCTGTACATTCACACATATGATTTATGGCCCACCATGAGGAAAGAGCTGTCGTCTTTGTTGCTGAACGCCAGCAGAGTGCTTCTGGAGAAGCCAGAGTTAAAGCAGGCCTGCTCCTCTCCGGTTGCACCCTTCCAGGTTTTGATGGTTCCTTTGCTGTCAGAAGTGATGATAACAGACTGCACCGTGTCCACTGTCATGTCCTGCAAGGGGTCTTGGACAGGGCTTGTCCATAAATTAACTCCCTGCATGTAAACAGAATGATAGTGTAGGTCAGGGGTGTCCACACTCGGTCCTGGAGGACCAGTGTCCTGGAGAGTTTAGCTCCAACCCTAATCAAACACACCTGAACAAGCTAATCAAGGTCTTACTAGGTATACTAGAAACTTCCAGGTAGGTGTGTTGAAGCAAGTTGGAGCTCAAGCTGGCAGGACTTTTTTAAAGTCGTTCCGGTTATTTTCCGGGTATTTACCGGTGTGAAAGGGGCTACTAAATGTGAAAATGCAGTGAAGCCCTATAAAGGAGTTTGCCTAACTGTAATGTATGTGCACCAGTGTCACCACAATTTACACACTTTAATGATGCAGATCATCAAACAAAAGTAAATATTAGTCAAAGGGAACACAAGTAAACGCATCATGAATTTTTTGAATGAAGATTTTCTATTATTAAAACAATATACAGAACTACACAGCCCTGTGTGAAAAAACGCGTTTGCTCCTAAACAGGGCCGGAGCAAGCTGAACTGCCGCTCTAGGCAGAAAACGATCACGCCGCCCTTAACCCCAATGTGAAAACGAAATTGACCGGTTATGAAAATGAAGTGAGGTGTCACGGACCTCTATTCTGCTGCCCTATGCGCGGATATAACTAAGGACGCGGGTGCTGATGGAGGTGTCGCGGACGCCGTCCACTCTATTCTGCCGCCCTATGCGCGGATATAACTGAGTGAGGACGCGCGGGTGTTGTGGACCTCTATACTGCTGCCCTATGCGCGGATATAACTGAGTGAGGACGCGCGGGTGTTGTTGACCTCTATACTGCTGCCCTATGCGCGGATATAACTGAGTGAGGACGCGCGGGTGTTGTGGACCTCTATACTGCTGCCCTATGCGCGGATATAACTGAGTGAGGACGCGCGGGTGTTGTGGACCTCTATACTGCTGCCCTATGCGCGGATATAACTGAGTGAGGACGCGCGGGTGTTGTGGACCTCTATACTGCTGCCCTATGCGCGGATATAACTGAGTGAGGACGCGCGGGTGTTGTGGACCTCTATACTGCTGCCCTATGCTCGGATATAACTGAGTGAGGATGCACGGGTGCTGAGAGAGGTGTCGCGGACGCCGTCCTCTCTATTCTGCCACCCTATGGGCGAATATAACTAAGTAAGGACGCGCGGGTGTCGTGGACTTCTATACTGCCGCCTTATGCGCGGATATAACTGAGGACACGCGGGTGCTGATGGAGGTGTTGCGGACGCCGTCCTCTCTATTCTGCTGCCCTATGCGCGGATATAACTAAGTGAGGACGCGCGGGTGTCGTGGACCTCTATACTGCAGCCCTATGCGCGGATATAACTGAGGACACGCGGGTGCTGATGGAGGTGTCGCTGACGCCGCCCTTTCTATTCTGTCATCTATGCGCGAATATAACTGAGGACCCGGGTGGTGAGGAAGGTGCCGCGGACATAACTGAGGACGCAGGTGGTAAGGGAGGTGTGGCCCTAGGCCCCTAAACCTAATAACATGTCTGGCCCACCCTTAGCAGCACCAACTGCAATCAAGCGTTTTCAATAACTTGCAATGAGACTGTTAAAGCGCTGTGGTGGCATTTTGTCCCACTCAGCTTTGCAGAACTGTTGTAATTCAGCCACGCTGGAATGTTTTTGAGCATGAACTGCCTTTTTAAGCTCACGTCACAGCATCTCAATTAGATTCAGATCAGGACTTTGTCTAGGCCACTCTAAAGTCTTAATTTTGTTTTTCTTCAGCTGTTCAGAAGTGGACTTTGTATCATTGTCCTGCTGCAGAACCCAAATTCACTTCAACTTGAGGTCATGGACATCCTCCTTCAGGATATTTTTGTACACACCGTTTCACACAGGACTATGCAGTTTTACATTTTGTTTTCCCTCAATGACAAAAACCTTCACTTCAAAACTGCCTGATGTCTTTAATTGTGTTTTATTTTTGAATATTTAACTAGTTTGGGCTGCACAGTGGCTCAGTGGTTAGCACTGTTTCCTCACAGCAAGATCATCACTGGTTCGAGTCCCGGCTGGGTCAGTTGGCGTTTCCGTGTGAAGTTTGCATGTTCTCCCCGTGTTCGTGTGAGTTTCCTCCCAGTGCACTAGTTTCCCCCACAGTCTAAAGACATGCACTATAGGTGAATCGAATAAACTAAATTGACCATAGTGTATGTGTGTCTGTGTGAATGTATGGGCATTTCCCAATACTGGGTTGCAGCTGGAAGGGCATCCGCTGTGTAAAACATATGCTGGATAAGTTGGCGGTTCATTCCGCTGTTGGGATTACTGATAAATAAAGGAACCAAGCCAAAGAAAAATGAATGAATGAATGATTTAATTAGTTTGATGATCTAAAAGTAGTATTAAAGTATGCTAAAAATAAATAAATAAATAAATAAATAAATAAATAAATAAATCAGTAAGAATCAAGAACAAATCAATATCAAGGTAATTTAGAAGGACAGCCTAAAGTCTGTCACTATGTTTTTCTTTCTGTTTTGGACTGAAATATGCCCTTTTTTAAGCATCATGCTAACAAGCATATGCATCTACCTCATGAAAAAGAAAGCACACGTCATACCTTCTGAATGTCCCATGCTTTGATTGTGCCGTCTGTTGATGCACTGCAAACAACTGGTGTGCAGGTCCACACATCTGAGCAACCATCATTTCCAGCCAGGTATGCAAAACCAACAACTCTGCCTGTAGAATTCAAGTATGACATAGACACAATAATGTGTGCTGTAAAATAGGGATGCACCGATAAGGAATTTTTTCACCAATACCTTTTTACATTTGGAGGCCAATGTATTAGCCGATTAAGTTTTTCCAAACATTTTTCTGCACGATTGCAAAAACAAAAGGGAAATAACTATTTTCAATACAGTGAACAACTGATTTTATTTTATTTTAAACCTTTTAATTCAGTACTGATCTCTGAACTTTATTTATCAAGTAATATTTTCTATGGCCCATTTTTTTTTCCTATAAATAAAATCTTCTGCCATATATATATATATATATATATATATATATATATATATATATATATATATATATATATATATATATATATATATATATATATATATATATACACACACATATATATATAAATATATATAAATATATATATATATATATATATATATATATATACATATATATATATATATATAAATATATATATATATATATATATATATATATATACATATATATATATATATATATATATATATATATATATATATTTATATATATTTATATATATATATATGTATATATATATATATATATGTACATATATATATATATATATATATATATGTGTGTGTGTGTGTATATGTATATATATATATATATATATATATATATATATATATATATATATATATATATATATATATATATATGGTGAAGCAGTGGCGCAGTAGGTAGTGCAAGGTTGCTGGGACGCTGGTTCGATCCTCTGCTCAGTTGGGGTTTCTGTGTGGAGTTTGCATGTTCTCCCTGCATTCGTGTGGGTTTCCTCCGGGTGCTCCGGTTTCCCCCACAGTCCAAACACATGCGGTACAGGTGAATTGGGTAGGCTAAATTGTCCGTAGTGTATGAGTGTGAGTGTGAATGTGTGTGTGTGGATGTTTCCCAGAGATGGGTTGCGGCTGGAAGGGCATCCGCTGCGTAAAAACTTGCTGGATAAGTTGGCGGTTCATTCCGCTGTGGTAACCACGTATTAATAAAGGGATTAAGCCGACAAGAAAATTAATGAATGAATGTATGAACATACCAATAAAATAATTTAAAAATGTGTTGGAAAGCGTGCACATGAAGTGGTTCAACCAGTGCAAAAAATACATACTTTACTGAAAATATCAATAAATTATAAATAAATAAATTATACTGTAAACATCAGTCAATTATCTGTATATTTTGCTCTATATATTTGTTATCAGGCTAATAACAATAACATTAAAAATGTATTTTATTAGCCAATATCGATAAGGCTGCTGATATGTTGTGTACTCCTCCTGTGAATCAACTCAGACTCAGTGCAGCTCTTGATATGGTTTGTAATGGCATTAGAGCTGAGCTCCTGGAGATGTAATAAGATCACTTGCCTTTGTGTCCTCGAAGGCTTTTGCAGGTGTAGTCTGCAGTTGACCTGCCCGTTTTCATTTTGTTCTCCAGGTGAGAGCGCCGCTGGAAATAACCTTTCCATGAGGGCATCCCAGTGTCTGAGAGCAGCTGAGAAACGTTGCAGAAACTCCATCTCTGCAGGCACATTCTCCTACACATGATGGACGAGATTCAAGCGTCTTATCAGAGACAAATTGACAAGGTGTAAGCTACAAGATTCATTCCAGAACTGCAGGAGCATTTAAATAAGTTTCAGATTAATCCGATATTAATGTAAAATCATGCAAAATGTGATAAGAGAACATTTCTGTGTGTTACTATTTCCTTTAAAGCCACTAACAGAGTTGGCTTTTTCCATTATTTTGTGCTTTAGCTTAGGCTCAAACCAGACACCACACCGATGTCGAAAACACAATTTTACGTTCATCATATCATTGTTTAAAAAAATTATTGAGACATTTACTGAAACATCACATTATAATTAATCTACAATCGGCGTATCAGAAACATTTCCCACAAAATAATGAAAAAAATAAAGACACTAGGCATCAATGCCTTCCAGATTTTCCTGCCAGAGGAAGTGCCATCACTTGGAGCAGGTCACATGCTTTTTTTTTTTTTAATCAGCGCTTTTCAGATTGTTCTGCTTTTTTATAACCAACGTAACAGAGTTGACAAGAACATAGAGACACAAAATTATTCGTTTTTACTCCTGAAATTACAAATAATACAGAAAATAGATGTTTCATGCAATTGTTTATATATATTTGTAGAGCAAACACATAAAAAAAGATAATTGAAGTGAAATGTATGATTTAGGAGGTGGAACCAGTCAAAAATAACTATGATGGGAGTCTTTAAGTTTATATTTTCAAGACAAAATGTACCAGAATACACATAGAAACATTATTTTTGGAGATAAACTTATTTATTTGGGTTATTATTCATTCATTCATTCATTTACAGCTTAGTCCCTTTAATAATCTGGGGTCGCCACAGCGGAATGAACCGCCAACTTATCCAGCATATACTTTACGCAGTGCATGCTCTTCCACCTGCAACCCATCTCTGGGAATCATCCATACACACTCATTCACACTCATACACTACGGACAATTTAGCCTACCCAATTCACCTGTACTGCATGTCTTTGGACTGTGGGGGAAGCTGGAGCACCCAGAGGGAACCCACGCGCGAACGCAGGGAGAACATGCAAACTCCACACAGAAACGCCATCTGACTTGAACGAGGTTCGAACCAGCGACCTTCTTGCTGTGAGGCGACAGCACTACCTACTGCCAGGTCGCCAGGTAATTCAATATTATTAAATTATAGCAATATCAGCCCTTCAGCATAATGAGATAAAAGATTTACAGTCATTTTAAGGTCATTTTACAATGTTTAACGAAATAATCTTTAATGACTTACCTCCATAACCACGGGGTCTCTGCCGCATAGTGCCATTCCTAAACAACAGGTTAAAATTTACATGCAACTAACACACTTTAACAACATGACATGCTGCTATTTTATTCCTCACATTTTTTTCTGAGAACCGTGACTTTGGCCCAATCCCGATGCTATTTTTGTACCCCTACTCCTTCCCCATGGCCCTTGAAACAGAGTGTGAAGGAGAAGGGTTTCAAATTTTACCCCTAAAAAATAGGACAGCACTACAGCACCAGCACACGTCATCAGATGTCATCGTGAGCTCTTGCTTCATATGAGATTGACGATCCCGACTGCTGTAGTTATTTTAGATGGCTGCATTATTTTTTTGGTACTTTTCTTCAGGAAATCAGGAATTCTTTGTCCTAACAAAGAATGTGGCAATAAGATCATAGCTGTACTGTGCACTTACACCCTGGGGTCCGTTCTTCGTAGTTCGCTTAAATGATCTAAGATTATTTGGCAGATCCTGGATCTTTTAATCTTGATAACTGATCTCTCGCTAATTTGGTTCTTCAAGCGAGTTCGCGAATTAGATAAGAATGTCTGGATGAACTGATCAGAGATTGCTGCGTGTGTTGTGAAGGACAGATCTATCGAGCCTCGAAATCATGATCAGCAATGCAATGATTGGCTGACGGCACAGCAGCGTAATGACATCATCTGATTAATATTCAATTATCCATGTGAGCAAAATTACATCAAATGAGCAGCAAACGGCTTGTTAAATATGACACACAAGAACTTTCCACATTTGTTGTCAGCTGCAGGCTTTACACTTTCATTTGTCAAGACAAGAGTATTCATCATGTATTTCAATGCATATCAGTGTATTTAGTTCCACATTTAGAAAAGATTTTCTTTATTATAGTAGCCGTTTTTTAATCGGTGTAAAGAATAACTGATTGTTTACAAAAGCATTTTCATATTGTTAAAGGCGTCTGCAACTTTTGTGAAGCATCAAATCACCGGCATATTAACTATCAAAACATGTTTATGACTGCTGAAATGTATTATTGCTTTAAAAAAAAGTCACATATTGTGCATTTCTATTATACACAATTTATACTAAAGCGATCTAAATAGTTCATACTAATAAGTTTTCTCTTTGCACCACCAGGTGGCAATCTTTGTACTTTCATTTCGAGGGTGCAGATTGCATACGTTTTATTAATATGTATAACTTTATTTATTTTATTAATGACTATAACTTTATATATATAGTTAAAAAATATTTACTCTTTTCCCAAGTGTATAACTACTACTGTAAGAAAATATCAGAATTCAGAACATACTTTCTGTATTATCTTTGCTTGAACTGAGCCGATCTAATCTGTTTATATGAATTGAGCCTGCTCCCGATCAGGTTTGACCTAGCAGAACTGTTGCCATGACAACAACTCTCGGATCAGCTTTGAAGAACGAAACGATCCTGGATCATGTCAAATCGTCAATATCCAAATCCAGCTAACTGAGTAATCCACGTACGAAGTACGGACCCCTGGTCATTTATTAATGTAAACACAAGAAAACCACATTACCGTTATAGCAGACACTGTAAAAAGCTCATTCCCAGCCACTAGACCAGGGGTGGCCATCCCTGTTCCTGGAGAGCCACCTTCCTGCAGATTTCAGTTGCTACCCATATCAAACACACCTGAACCAATTAATTAGGACCTGAACACCACGTGATAATTACAGGCAGGTGTGTTTGATATGGGTTGCAACTGAAATCTGCAGGAAGGTGGCTCTCCAGGAACAGGGTTGGCCACCCCTGCACTAGACTTTTCTGACAGGGTATTTAAGTTAGTGGTGGGCAAAGCGAGGCTTCATGAAACACTGAAACAGTCGAAGCAAATGTGTCGAAGCTTCGAAACCCCACTCTACAGTGACACCTAGTGGTCATTTTTTTATGTATTGCACTGAAACAGCTTTAGCAAAGAACAGTTGAGCAAATTGAGGCATTAAACCCCACTTTGTATGCTTGAACCTTTAAGTAATATAGTGGAGTGGTTAGGGTATTTGACTACCATGTGGGGATAGTGGGTTTGAATCTCGGCTGATGTTGTTGTTTTGAAATGCTTTAATACCAGTTGGTTATGCTTTGCTCTTGTATCGTTTTGTTTCAACATTGGTCTGATATCCGAATAAACAATTTGTGAATAAATGTCTTGTTTTGGTCTTAAAACAGGGTTGTTGGTAGATCAGAAACTGTGGCCTGAAGTTATCAAGAATTATTTATATTATTCATTCAATTTCCCATTTATTGTATTTTAATAATGTCTACCCAAACCCTAAACCCAACTATCACAGTGCTGTAAATTAAGAAAAAAAGATAGAAATAGAGAGTTTAGCTGATGCGGTTAACACAGTTGGGTCTGAACACCGCACTGAGTGCATTAAAAAAAGAAATAGTGTGGTTTATATCTGTAAAATGTTGCAGTGCCCTTAACAGTCTCAGTGGCGCAGCTCGTAAGACGCATGTGATCATGTATTGACACGTTCGAGCATGAACTCGGCTCGAATCCAGCGTCTGATGAATTCTTTCTTCTTTTTTTCCCCGCTACATATCAGATTTTGCCAACTATTTATCACGAGAAAGACAAGTAGGAATCATTAATAAGTTTGTGCATCATATTTTATTTGCACATTTATTGAATGGAAATGTTTCTGATTCACTCATGCAAATCTTCAGATAGTGTCTTTATAGCAATGTGCGTGCAGTAGATCGCTCAGATTACATTGAAAAAACAGGCGACCGCTGCAAATTGTGCTTTAATGTTTAGCGGGTCAACTGTATGGTATGGAAACCTTATATACCTGCTAGATGAAACCGTCTCATACAGCTGCCATTGCAAGGCTCAGACACTTTGTAGAGAGGAATTTAACACAACTGCCTCTAGGAGTCGCCAATGGAAATAAGACAGACACGCACAAAAAATGTGCGTACGCCAGCCAGAAAGCTGCCGTGAAGCTGCGCACATTCCCACATTCAGTTCATTGTTAGTAAATCCAAACGTGAGCGATTCTGAGCGTGAAACCTGGCGTACGCAAAGTTTTTGTGTGTACGCAGCGTTGATACATGAGGCCCCAGGTGTTTCGAAACACTTTAGTCACGTGACTTGGGTGCTTCGGATCATGCTTCGGTGCAGTGCTTCGAAACACTTGCGCTTCAGGATCTCGACACTGTGTCGAAACGTCAGTTTCATGTCAGCCATCACTAATTTGAGTGTCATCGAGTGACAGAATGCTGTGGGACTGCTGTACAGTAGTTATTATTATGAATTATAGACAGCGAATGACGGTATACATCTAGATAGATGGTATAGATATAAATAGCATGATGGTAAAACAAAAACGCGGATATAAATGTATTAAAACATGTGCTTGTTTGTTGTAAAAATTTGTAATAATGCTGGTGAGCATATTTTGTGGATCTCTTCACTTCCGGATGCATCTTATACTGCCGTTGTGGCTGGTGTATTCTGGGGAATATTCGTACCCCTTGGTTTCGAGTGTGGTCCTGAAAAATCTCCCTTTTGAGGGGTATTCAGCCTTATGCCTTTAAGCTAAAGAGAATTGGGACACCTCTACCCCTTCACGTGAACGCGCAAAAGAGGGGTAAATGGAAGGGCTAAGGGGTAGAATTGGGATTGGGCCTATGTTTAATTAATTTATTGACCTTACATCTTATATTAATTTTGAGTTTACATCTTGATTTCTGAGTTTGTGATTCTTTTGGGACTTTTTTTAAATCTCAGAATTCAGAATTTATTTCTCACAGTTCTCAGTTTGTATCTCACAATTCTAACTTGCTCAAAACTGCAAGATATTCAGTGTTTATTGAGGTAAAGTTGGTTTTATGTTCGTACATTTGCTCATTTGACAACTTGTGACACGCTCCCTAAATTGTTTACTATGCTACTTTGACTATTCGGTCCAAAAGTATGCATGTATGACTTCAAAACAACATTAGCACTATTTTATTGACTGAGTTTCCAGCCATTTCCAGCCTGGTCTTAGCTGGTCAGGCTGGAAAATGACCAGCAAAATCCAGCTAAAACCAGCTTGACCAGCCTGGTTTAAGCTGGACATAACTGGTTTTGGTTGGGCTCCCAGCCTGGCTAGGCTGGTCAAGCTGATTTTAGTTGGTCATCTCCCAGCCTGACCAGCTAAGACCAGGAAACCAGCCTGGAAATGGCCAAAACCCCCTCTAAAACTAGCCTGGTCGACCAGCTAAAACCAGCCAACCAGCCTAGGTTGGTTAAAGCTGTTTTTTCAGTACGGAACAATGTTTTTATTTAATAGTATTTGGATGCTAATATGATTCTCCCATTTAGAATTTGCAAAAAAAAAATAAATAAATAAATAAATACTTTTCTAAGGACATAGTCAAAAGTAAAAGTCAGAATGTGCAAATATAAAACCAACTTTAACCCAATCTTTTCATTTCACAGTGGAAGCACTGACCTGAAATGTAGTATATTGCGATTATTATTTATTTATTTATAATTCTATGTTTATTCCTAAAATCTGTTTTAAGTATACTCTGGCCTACAGACTGACTATTATGTATTCTATTTGATGAGCACTAAAAACCTTCGGTTTCAACAGTTTAATTCAATACTTTTGTGTCCAGTTTTGTTGACACGGTTGTCACATGATATCTGTTACTTTTCTCAGCGCTTCTTTAGAACGGACGAATCAAAGCCGTTTATGATCACAAGCATACCTGTTTCCGCATTCCGATTTACACTTTAATCAGTGCTGGTCACAAGTGGTCCCGTTTCTCAGAAAAAAACAACTATTTAAATCGTAAGAATGACTATAAAGTCTTCCGTCGCATCAGATGTTCTGCATTTATTCTAGAGTCATCATGCGGAGTTGCTTAACGTTACCTTACAAACGACAGACGCAGTCAGTAAATCTTCATCCTGAAGAAGGGCGAAAACACTGATCAGACAGTCCAGAGGCAAACTCTGACAAACCTCCATCTCCATCTGCAGTTACCACTGTACCAACCACCGCCTCTTTTCTGCTACTTTCAGTTTCGTGGTGACGTCAGGATGACGTTTTGTACGGTGTGGGTGTAACCTCAGGGACATTACATACATTGACAAAAACAAACAGACAAACAAAACAATATGTTGGCGCTGGGCCGAGAAATGTCATATTTATGTGAGTATCCGCAGCTGTGCCTTATCAAGACTTCATTTATTTTTATTTTTTCGGCGTAGTCCCTTTATTAATCCGGAGTCACCACAGCGGAAAGTACCGCTAACTTATAAGAAAAAAAATAACAAAGAAGAAAGAAAAATAATAATAAATTCAAAACACACACACACACACACACCTATATATATATATATATATATATATATATATATATATATATATATATATATATATATATATATATATATAAATCATACTTAAAGTTTACATTTGCTAAATGCCAGGACAGTGAGAAATTGTTTTTTTTTTAGCAAATTTTTAATTAATTTCTAGATGGTCAAAATTTGGCCCATTCCTCCTGACAGAATTGGTGTAACTGAGTCAGATTTGTAGGCTGTCTTGCTCGCACAAGCTTTTTCAACTCTGACCACTAATTTTCTATAGGATTGAGATCAGGGCTTTGTGATGGCCACTCCAAAACATTCACTCTGTTGTCCTTAAAGCACATTTTAACTAATTTGGCAGTATGCTTAGGGTCATGGTCTGTTTGGAAGTTTGGCCAAGTTTTAATTTCCTGTCTGATGTCTTGAGATGTTGCTTCAGTATTTCTACATAATGTTCTTTCTTCATGATGCCATCTATGCTGTGAAGTGGACCAGTCCCTCCTGCAACAAAACAGCCCCACAACATGATGCTGCCGCCCCCATACTTCACAGTTGGGATGGTGTTTCTAGGCTTGTAAGCTTTCCTCTTTGTCCTCCAAATGCTGGTCATTATGGCCAAACAGTTCAATCTTAGTTCCATCAGAGCACAGGACATGTCTCCAAAAATGAGTCTTTTTTCCAGTGTAATTTAGCAAATTGTAATCTGGCTTTGTTGTTGATTCTGGCTTGATGATTTTCCCATGTTGTCACACAAGGAAGCAGTGTGTTTGAGGTTTCCCTTTAATACTATTCTACAGTTGTGCCTCCAATTAACTCAAATGTTGTCAATTAGCCAATCAGAAACTTCCAAAACCTCGACACCATCACCTGAGCTTTCTCAGAGGCAGAATAATCTTATTGTATATATGCTTGAATTACAAGATAAGTTATAACAATTTCTCAAAAAATATCTCTCATTATTCTGCTACTAAGCAGAACAGAAACTAATTTGATAATCCTAACTTAACTAACCTAACCTAAAAGAGAAAACGTTTAGTCACATTAACATCTGACTTTTTTTAAATGGTTATGTGCTTTTTTTACAGTGTATGAAAGCTTCTGGTTTCAACTATATATATATATATATATATATATATATATATATATATATATATATATATATATATATATATATATATATATATATATATATATATATATATATATATAAAACTATTTACAAAATATATTTAACTATTTACAATTGTACTATTGATGAGATCTGAAAATTTTCCAAACCCAGAGATCTTATTTTGTTCTAAATATCTAAATATTCTAAATATCAGAGAGTTTTTAATATCGGAAAGAAATCTGGTTAGTTTGCATCAAATAAAACGAAAGTTCCTTCATGTACCTAATAAAGTGACCGGTGGGTGTATTAAATAAGTTTAATTTGAATTAATTTGACACAAAAATGGGGCATTTCAGGCTTTCGTTGACTCCACTATCTGATTATGCCAGTAGGGGGAGTGACCGCTGCTGAAAGGTGCTGAACATTTTTCTTAAACTGATAAACAAATACTGTTAAGTATTCATGTGCAATTGTTATTTGAACTAATGTGGCTTATCCAAAAATGAAAGGACTAGAATGTGACACTGCAGTCATTACAAATTTGTCTGAATGACATTTCTGATCAGGGGCATAGTTTGTTGGGGATTGGATGGTGGTGAGGGGGGAGTTTATTAGGGGGAGGTAAATCCACCCAAGCCCATCTCCTCCCATATTCTATGCTTGCAATTACAACCCCCAATATATCTACAAGTAAAAATGGTCAAATTAAATTAGTTAATCAAGTACACCCACACTTCAAAACTTTAAACTTTGGTCCATTTAATCTGCTCAAATAAGGGATTCCTAAAAAGTTTGCATTTAGGCAACAACGTGGTTCTACATATTTAAAAAAATGTGTCAGCATAGCAGCAGATTGAAAAAAAAAAACAGGACTAACGTTAACTCTAAAAAACTATGGAGTCTTATAGAGACTACAGTGTTCATTTGTGCATCCTAAATCTGCACATTTATAATGCCTCATAGTTGCTGACATTATCTTCAGCAGTTTTAGGGTTAAATGTTTAATGGCGGACGGCTGCTTCTCACTCAGGGCCAGTGGTGTAAAGTAACAATAACAAACACTCAAATTACTGTAACTGAGAAGTTTTTCTCAGGAATTGTAATTTACTAATTAGTTTTAAAAATGTGTACTTTTACTTTCCCTTAAGTACATTTTTAGTGCGGTATCAGTACTTTTATATAACTACTTTCCTTGCGGTCACTACTTTATTTTTTCTTGTCTATGCATGGGGATTGGCTGAGTAGAAAAATCAGTCTTGTGATTCCTGTCCAATCCAATCACACAGCAAATCACATCATACTGAACTAACTCAAGACATGGATGCTTTATAAATGCAGCAAACCGCTTGGAAGCATTAAAAGTGTCCAAGAAGATGCCCTAAATCTTTACAGGCAACGATCCAGACTGTTTACACTGCATGTCAATGATGAGAGGATGACGGGTGTTTACTTAATGATGACCAAATCACCAAATAGTCTTAAACAATAATGCACTACAGAATGTTAGTTTACACACACACAAGCACAAATTGCGTGTAAACTCATCAGCTTTACACAGCGTAATACTCACAACTCTTGAGTACTTTTAAAATGGCTACTTTTTACTCATACTTTGAGTAATATTTAGACTTTTACTCTACTTAGGCTGCATTTTTGGGCAAGTAGTGGTACTTTTACTTGAGCATGAATTTTCGGTAGTCTTTCCACCACTGCTCAGGGATGTTTATGCTAAAGAGCGAGAGATGGTCACTAGCGGGCAGGTGGCTTTATTCTTCTGATGACAGCACAAAGCAAGAATGTCAATCAAAGTGTTTCTGCAGACTGTTTGAATCAAGTGTGATCATAAAAAATCAAGTTAATTCATTTTTGACATTAAAAGCTGCCTACACAGGGGACGCGGACTCAGGGAGAACATGCAAACTCCACACAGAAACGGCAACTGAGCCAGCCGAGGCTTGAACCAGCGACCTTCTTGCTGTGAGGCAACAGAACTACCCACTGTGTCACCTCATTGGGGCTTCACCAGCAGTATCTACAGCTAAATGCTAAATGTAGCAGCACAGTGGCGGAGAGGTCGATGGTTCGAAACCATCCTCTGCTAGGGTGACTTTTAATATTAGTATGTGAGTTAAATTGCTATGTTGTTTCAGGCAAATGTGAGCTTGCACTGCAGATTAGTCATATGGTGCATTTATTTCATTTTTTCCCCCATTTATTTCATATTTAAATTTATTTAAGTAAAGATTATGTTTCATTAATATATTTCCTATTGTAAATCTATCAAAACTCATTAATTTATTCAAACATCATTTAGAGAAATTTAAATGTGATTTTTTTGACGATTCCAGATTTTGAAATAGTTAACATTATCAAATAGTCAACATCAATGGAAAGCTGATTTATGTACATCTATCTATATTCAGTTTCCAAAAACTAACATGTATGATGGTTTTGTGGTTCTGGGTCACAAATGTGTAATGGGCAATAAATTGATCGAAAAAAACGTGTATATATAAAAGATGTCCATTACGAAATAACATTCAGAATAAAACAAATAACAAATAAATTACCTAACTAACTTTGGTCAAATGTTTTGGGTATCCTTCCACAAGCTCCTTACAATAGTTTGAAGGAATTTTGGCCCATTCCTCCTGACAGAATCGGTGTAACTGAGTCAGATTTGTAGGCTTTCTTGCTTGCACAAGCTTTTTCAACTATGTTCACAGATTTTCTATAGGTTTCAGCTCAGGGCTTTGTGATGGCCACTCCAAAATATTCACTCTGTTGTCCTTAAAGCACATTTTAACTAATTTGGCACTATGCTTATGGTCATGGTCTTTTCGGAAGACAGCACAAAGCGAGAATGTCAATCAAAGTGTTTCTGCAGACTGTTTGAATCAAGTGTGATCATAAAAAATCAAGTTAATTCATTTTTGACATTAAAAGCTGCCACACAGGGGACGCGGACTCAGGGAGAACATGCAAACTCCACACAGAAATGGCAACTGAGCCAGCTGAGGCTTGAACCAGCGACCTTCTTGCTGTGAGGCAACAGAACTACCCACTGCGTCACCTGATTGGGGCTTCACCAGCAGTATCCACAGCTAAATGCCACCTACAATGTAGCAGCACAGTGGCGCAGAGGTCGATGGTTCGAAACCATCCTCTGCTAGGGTGACTTTTAATAGTAGTATGTGAGTTAAATTGCTATGTTGTTTCAGGCAAATGTGAGCTTGCACTGCAGATTAGTCATATGGTGCATTTATTTCATTTTTTTCCCCCATTTATTTCATATTTAATTTTATTTAAGTAAAGATTATGTTTCATTAATATATTTCCTATTGTAAATCTATCAAAACTCATGAATTTATTCAAACATCATTTAGAGAAATTTAAATGTGATTTTTTTGACGATTCCAGATTTTGAAATAGTTAACATTATTAAATAGTCAACATCAATGGAAAGCTGATTTATGTACATCTATCTATATTCAGTTTCCAAAAACTAACATGTATGATGGTTTTGTGGTTCTGGGTCACAAATGTGTAATGGGCAATAAATTGATCGAAAAAACGTGTATATATTAAAGATGTCCATTACGAAATAACATTCAGAATAAAACAAATAAATTACATAATTAACTTTGGTCAATGTTTTGGGTGTCCTTCCACAAGCTCCTCACAATAGTTTGAAGGAATTTTGGCCCATTCCTCCTGACAGAATCGGTGTAACTGAGTCAGATTTGTAGGCAATCTTGCTTGCACAAGCTTTTTCAACTATGTTCACAGATTTTCTATAGGTTTCAGCTCAGGGCTTTGTGATGGCCACTCCAAAATATTCACTCTGTTGTCCTTAAAGCACATTTTAACTAATTTGGCAGTATGCCTAGGGTCATGGTCTTTTCAGAAGACAGCACAAAGCGAGAATGTCAATCAAAGTGTTTCTGCAGACTGTTTTAATCAAGTGTGATCATAAAAAATCAAGTTAATTCATTTTTGACATTAAAAGTTGCCTACATTCACTCACTGCTGCCACACACAGTTTAATTAGCATATAAAAGTGATTTTTAAAACATCCCTTCAAAACATCTTTTAAGGTCAAATAACAATCAGGATTTTCTTAAATGCACAAAGACAAGTCTTCCCAATATGTTTTTGAGTGAGTGGTGGTATTCATAATAAAAGCTGTACCAAAGACTTATTGGCGGAATGAAGGCAAGCAGTTCTGTGTACAGTATGAAGGCGTGGGTGGGGCCCTCAGCGCATCTGAACACGCCCAGGTATATAAAGTCCTGCAGGAGGGTGAAGGGGTCAGACCCGCACCGGCACATCTGCTGTACCTGTGCCGCTATGAAGACTCTCCGTACACTGGATACACCTTGAAGGTGCACTGCATTCACGAGCACAGCTGGACATCAAACCTGTTACAGACTGACTCTGAAAGACTCTCTATTCAAACTGAAGATCCAGCTTCTCGTTTTACAACACATTACCATCATGAGCAGAAAAACCCGACGCTGGATGTTTCACATTTTTCTTTGTCTCGGAATAATCTACTTGAAAATGGGGTGAGGATCAAACACGAACGCGCTGTACATCTTATAATGTTGGAGTAATGTACATCATATTTTTGAAGAATGCATACAGTTACTATATTTTGTCAATAGTTTTGCAAGTTTAACTTCAACACTGAGTCAACACAATAATGCGACAACGAAGAAAAAGACACTTATTGTTGTATGCTTTCCAAACGCACTGCTGCGCGCGCTCGTTGCGGTGCGCGCTCGTGCCCTGAAGCCCATCTCCAGACTCTTCCCTGATGTCTTTTTTTTTTTGCATCCCATATTTCGCATGCATTTGAATATTTATTAGATTAGGAAGTGTTGATATATTCATACGTAGTTCTGTGGTCGTTTGTAGGGGTTTCTCCACCGTGTTGGCGCTGGGAGCGAGCATCATATGCAACAAGATCCCCGGACTGGCGCCCAGGCAGCGGATCATCTGCCAGAGCCGGCCGGACGCGATCATCGTGATCGGAGAGGGCGCGCAGATGGGCATCAACGAGTGCCAATTTCAGTTCAAGCACGGCCGCTGGAACTGCTCCGCGCTCGGAGAGAGGACCGTCTTCGGAAAAGAGTTGAAAGTGGGTATGTTGGAAACTTTCTCATGCGTGTTTTTTAGTTCGGGGGAATTTGAAAAACTGTTTCGGGATACGAAGAGGGAATTGGGTTTATCGGTGTGGATAAGATACACGGTGTAATTTATTGAGGGAAAGTTGATTGGTATTTGCACATTCAGACTTTTGGAGTTCATAAAATGAAGCATTAATTAAAAAGACTCATCTAACAAAAAAAAGAGAGTCATATTTCATATATAAATAAAAAAACATAGAACCCTCCTTATTATTAAAATGTCTTAGTATATAATAAGAAATGCAACAACAAACTTATTCTTCGAATTCTCCAACAAAAAAAAATCAATTGATTGATATTGATTGGAAAAGAACATGGCTTCTCCCATATAAATGATCCCAAACAAAGCAAACAATTCTACACAAAATATATCCGGTCAATGCATTTATCTCAAGATTTACTGATATTGCAGATAAGTGTTCTTTCTGTCAGGAAAATGAGGAAACTTTGACTCACATTTTTTAGTAAAATCTCACAAAAGTTTTGGTCAGATCTATAAAATTATTTGAATAACTCCCAATCAACAAAACAAATCTTTAAATTGAAAGATTTTATTTGTTATTATTCTAGTTGCAAGAATAAAAATGAAGAATGTTTATATAACTTTTTTATATTATATGCAAAATTCTTTATCCACAAACAAAAATGTCTTAAATCCTCTCCCTCATTTGCCCATTTTTTAATTGAAATTGATTCTTTGCTTAAAGCTATACGTCTATCTAACAACAAAAAATTCTGCAAGTTAATAGAAACTTATGAAAATATGATGCTTCCAGTATGTTAGTAATTAATGCTTTCTGCATTTTTATTTAATTCAATTTTGTACTTCCCCTTTCTTTGTTTTGTTCTCTTTTTTTTCTTTCTTTTACTTTTTTCACTTATTGTTCTTATCACTTTGTAATATTATATTCTTGTATTCCAGTCTTCTACAGATTACTTCCTGATTTATATTGTACATTTATTCTTTTCTAAATAAAAGTTTATTAAAAAAATAAAAATAAATATTAAATAAAATAAATTCAAAAATCCGAGAGACAATAACAATTTTTTTAAAGAAAAGCAAATTAAATAATTTTTAATAATTAAAAAAAATTTTTTTTAAAAGACTAATCAACTTGACAACTTGTGACATATTGTTTACCACGCTACTTAAAATATTCAGTCTAAAATCGCATGTAAGTATTTTAAAATAACATTAGCACTTTAATTTACTATCGACAATGTTGTATTTGGATAAAAATTTACTGCTAATATGATTTAGAATTTGCAAAGAATAATTTACTGACATTGATTTATAGGTGAAAGTCTGAATGTGTGAATAAACCAACTTAACATCAATAATCTGAGGTAAATAGTTATCTAGGTTAAGTTAAGATTTCAATGCTGAACTGTGTAGCAGAGATACTTGATCATAAAAGTGTATTTTTTCTTGCTTGTTTAAAGTAAATAAAAAAAAAAAGAGCTGAAATAACGCAATTATTGAGATCTTTTTGGGACAGCTTCATTGTTTTATGTTCAATCCACTTTATTTTGTTAAGTTAACCTAATTTGTCTTGGGGAAACATCAATGAATATGGAACCTTGCATTTTTTACAGTGTTTAGGCCTATACAGTCACTTAAAGTACATGATATAGGAAGCATCACAGTATACTCCAGAACAGAACCAATCAGTAGATGTACAAATAATAAAAAATACATATATTTTGGACATGTCCTTTCAAACTGCTTAAGCATGTTTGGAGATTTTAAAAAGTTATTGCAATTTGTTAACACTTTATTTTAAATAACAACTGCACTATTAACTACTGATTTATTATTATCTGCTTATTAATAGATATTGGCAGTTTATTAGTACGCTCTCAGAAAAAAATGGTTCAATGTTGTACCAAAGAAGGTACAAACCCTTGTCACTGGGGCAGTACATTTGTATGGGACAGAATTGTACCTTAAGACAAAGAAACAAATTACAATTAGAGACCTTTGAAAAGTAATGGAGTAAATGGCTGGCTTTCTCCTCAACGACAATACAATTGAACATTTACATAATTCTAGAGGTTATGCATCATTGTGAAAATATGTTTGACAATCTTTTATTATATTTTATTTTATACTTACTTATTTATTTAGATGAGGTTAATTTAATATTCTTATACATGTATGTATGTACAGATGAAGTCAGAATTATTAGCCCCCTTCGAATTTTTTTGTTTTTCTTTAAATATTTGCCAAATGATTTTTAACAGAGCAAGGAAATTTTCACAGTACATCTGATAATATTTTTTCTTCTGGAAAAAGTCATGTTTGTTTTATTTCGGCTAGAATAAAAGCAGTTTTAAATTTTTTTTACACCATTTTTGGGACAAAATGATTAGCCCCTTTAGGCTTTATTTTTTCTTGATAATCTACAGAACAAACCATCATTATACAATAACTTGCCTAATTACCCTAATCTGGCTAGTTAACCTGATTACCCTAGTTAAGCCTTTAAATGTCACTTTAAGCTGTATAGAAGTGTCTTGAAAAATATCTAGTCAAATATTATTTACTGTCATCATGTCAAAGATAAAATAAATCAGTTATTAGAGATGAGTTATTAAAACTATTATGATTAGAAATGTGTTGAAGAAATCTTCTCTCTGTTAAACAGAAATTGGGGGAAAAGTAAACAAGTGGTCTAATAATTCAGGGGGGCTAATAATTCTGATTTCAACTGTATATGGATATAAATGTGTGGAATGGATGTATTCGCCTATATATGTATGTATACATATGTATATTTATGTATACATGTATTATTTTTATTTGTTTGTTTTGTTCCCACTGGTTATATGTTCCTAAAAAGTCAATAAAATTAAGTACAAAAAAGACAAAGAAACAAATTTTGTACTATTGCAGTTTGTACCTTTAAGGACATTACATGGGAAACCAAAATGTACCATTGGTTTTTAAAACCTGCAGATACAATATTGTGCCTTCATTAAATCTGATCCATAAAGGTACCACCACAGTGACAAGACACTTTGTACCTCAAAAATGCTTACCAAACATTTATTTAAAGTGCCTTTAATGTTAAGTTTACAATACGTATAGTTTTATGTTTAACCAGTTGTTTTGTAATATTGTATTATAGAATAAAATAATTAACATTTTAACATTTATAATTCATAGAAATATGCCTTCAAGTCATATTTATTTTCATAGAAATTGTAATAAAGAAAAAGTTGATCAACATTTTTGAACCTTTTATATGTGGACAATTGTGTACCTTTATTTCAGTTGTACCATAAAAGGTAGAGAACAGTACAATAAGAGGTCTTTTCTGTACCATATAAGGTACAATCTTTACAAAGGTACAAAACTGTTCCACAAGGAACATTATTTGTACCACAGTGTACCTGTTTTTCTGAGAGTGTGCTTATAAAGTTTATTCTACATCCTAATACCTAAATCTAATGACTGTCTTAATACCTATTAGCAGTAAAGTAGAAGTTTATTAAGCTAAAAGCCTTAGTTAATGTTTATTAATAGCAATAATTGTACCTTAAAATACAGCGTGACCTGCAATTCATATGTTGGATCAAAGACATTTTGGTGTCTGGATGAAATTACACTGACAAAAGTTAGGCTGTGAGTGTGTGTGTGTGTGTGTGTGTGTGTGGATGTTTCCCAGAGATGGGTTGCGGCTGGAAGGGCATCCGCTGCATAAAAATTTGCTGGATAAGTTGGCGGTTCATTCCGCTGTGGCGACCCCAAATTAATAAAGGGACTAAGCCGACAAGAAAATGAATGAGAACAACTCTGTTAATAGATGGATAAAATGTGGTGGTTTCAAAGTATAAAAAGGTACAATGAGTGTTTTGACCCTTTACTCAGTTTTTTTGGTCTTTAAAACCATTTTGAATTGTAACACTTACCTTACACATTAAGCAGTGTTTAATGTAAATACAGTAATTTAAAAGATATAGACTAGTTTTTGGAAATAGCTACATAATGTCAGTGCTGATGCCAATAATTAATCTGATGATGTTTTTACAGTTTTAGGTTACCATTTTGAGATCAGGCTTCTTAAAGCACATAGATGGCTCTATAAAGAAGAGAATAACGTTATTTGAAGGGCTGTATATATGTTTAAAGCCTACTAAACTTCAAATCTCTCGGATTCTCTTTGTTTTTAAAAGAGCATAGCTCCCCTTTTTACTCTGAAAGCCATGTTGTGAGTTTGGTGTTAACATTTTTTGTGCATGTATCAGTGTTTGGGTTGGTATTTTCTGCCTGAAGAGTTTTTCCACAGGTGTAAATTACAGAGCATGATAAGATGTCACCTGAGACAAATGGACTTTTGCTTTGCCATTCCAACCTGCTTAAAAATATGCCACTGCTACCGTCTTAGTTTATAAAAGTTCATGAGGTCCAAGTTCTATCTAGTTTATAGTGACATTTAAAGGCTTAACTAGGGTAATTCGGTAAACTAGGCAGGTTAGGGTAATTAGACAAGTTATTGTATAATGATTGTTTGTTCTGCAGACTAAAAAAAATTAGCTTAAAGAACTGCAAAAATGCTTTTCTTGCTTAGATTTTTTGTCTCGTTTCTGGTCTAAATATCTAAAATTTCCAACACAATCTCACGGCAATTCGTAACTTTTTCATTTAGTGGCTAATTTGTATGAATTCGTACGATCTAATTCGTACAATTTAGTACGATTTGCTCATCCCCCAATGACGGTTGGGGTTAGAGGTGGGGTCAGGTGCCACGCCTCCTTTTTAAAATCGTACCATTTCGTACGACTGAACTCGTACGAATTCGTACGAATTAGCCACTAAACTGGCAAAACGTAAAATACTTATGTTTTCTCGTGAGATCAGGCTGAAAATTTCTTATATCAAGAAGCATTTTCTAGACACGCAAAACATATGGTCTTGTTTTAAGAAATAATATGCCAAAATTAAGTAAGTTTTTCCTTAAAACAAGCAAAATAATCTGCCAATGGGGTAAGCAAGTTAATCTTGTTTTTTTCTTTTGAGGGAAGATTATTTTGCTTACCCCATTTGTAGATTATTTTGCTTGTTTTAAGGTAAAACTCACTTAATATTGGCATATTTTTTTCTCAAGTCTAGAAAATTCTTCTTGATTTAGGAATTTTCAGATATTTGTACTGGAAACAAGACAAAAAATCCAAGTAAGAAAAGCATTTTTTGCAGTGAGGGGCTAATAATTTTGTCCCAAAAATGTTTTTTTTTAATTGAAAACTGCTTTTATTCTAGCCGAAATAAAACAAACAAGACTTTCTCCAGAAGAAAAAATATTATTAGACATACTGTGAAAATTTCCTTGCTCGGTTAAACGTCATTTGGGAAATATTTAAAATAGAAAAAAAAATTCAAAGGGGGGCTAATAATTCTGACCCCAACTGTATCTATGATGGGGAGTTTTCCTGGTGGTCAGTATGCAAATATTTTTTTATATATATTTATATACTGTACACAGCGCTAAAGTACAGCATCTTAACATTGGCTTTAGTCATTACTAGTGCGCGTTGTATAAATGTGGCAGCGTTATTGAAGCATGCTCAGGGTCCGTATGCGATATCTAGTGTGTGTATATATATATATATATATATATATATATATATATATATATATATATATATATATATATATGGTCATATGTTCAGTTATGACATTTTAAATGCAAATTAAATTAAATGACATTGTTTTTTATGACAACTTGACATTAACAAATATATCACAACCTGTTTTTGTTTTGTCATGGCATTTTGACATTACCAAGACAGCAAAACTTGTCATAAATCTGTCATAAACATGATTGTCATGAAGCCATAATAAATGTCACAACGATTAACTTTTTAAGTGAAAGAAACTATATTTGACATTAAAATGTCCCATTAAATGTGTCAGATTTTTAAGATCATCATTAATATTTAATGACATGAAATTCAGCTTGTACCACTGTAGTTGAGGTAAAAAAAATATTAATAATGGTTTTATAAAATTCATAACATTTATAATGGCATTTAATCATGTTTATGACGGATTTATGACTAGTTTCATTGTCTTAGTGATGTCAAGTTGTCATAAAAAACAATGTCATTATTGCATTTAAAATGTCATAACTGAGCGAATGACACTTTGGGCTTTATTTTGAAGATTCATGCGCAAAGCGCAGGGCGCAAAAGCATTAAGGGCATGTCGGAATCCACTTTTGCTATTTTAGGGATGGATAAATCCGCTTTGCACCGTGGCGCATGGTTTAAAAGGGTTGAGCTTATTCTCTTAATGAGTTATAGGAGTGTTTTGAGAATAAACCAATCAGAGACTCATCTCCCATTCCCTTTAAGAGCCAGCTGCGTCGCGCCATAGTGCATTTGCATTTTACATGACGACTTTGTAAGTGGAATAACTGAGCGTCTTACTAGCAAGAAAACAGTTAAACAGAGCAAATGCAGCGCGAGAATGAGAATTGAGCCTCCTCATTCTTTACTTTCACTTTCGCTCTCATGGACAGGGAAACGTGTTGTATGCAGACATCCAGTAGCCTATACATAAATTATTTTGTTTGTTAAGGGCAAATATTTGTTTCAAAACTGTTTCTAAATTCAGTTTTAATTTCCAGCAAACTAATAAATGAACAATAATATCGAAGTGTGTTCCTAATACACACGCTGTGCCCCATATGGTCTAAAACCTGACAGGTGGACAAATCTAAGCTGTTTTTTAATAAACAAATATAAATATGCACATAATAAATAATACTGCTAATAATAATAACATTTTACTAAAGCAAATTGTCATGAATAAACTGAAAAAGCCTCCCGAGATAAAGAAGGCATGAAGGCAGGGGTTTTTAAATTCATGTAGGCTAGAAAATAATATGTTTTGTAATATTTTAATTCTTTATATTTATATCCTATATATATTCTTATTATATCCTATATATATATATATCCTCAATATTTTAATTCTTTTTCATATGTAAAGATATTTGCGTATTGCTCTACATTTTGTGTGTGTTAAGCAGTGTGTAAGCCAAGCGCACAACTAACGTGCGCTGCGCTGGACTTTAGACCGGCTTTGTTCTGGGGCCTCATGTATCAACGCTGCGTATGCACAAAAACTTTGCGTACGCCAGGTTTCACGCTCAGAATCGCTCACGTTTGGATTTACTAACAATGAACTGAACGTGGGAATGTGCGCAGCTTCACGCCAGCTTTCTGGCTGGCGTACACACATTTTTTGTGCGTGTTTGTTTTATTTCCATTGGCGACTCCTAGAGGCAGTTGTGTTAAATTCCTCTCTACAAAGTGTCTGAGCCTTGCAATGGCAGCTGTATGAGACGGGTTCATCTAGCAGGTATATAAGGTTTCCATACCACACAGTTGACCAGCCAAACATTAAAGCACAATTTGCAGCGGTCGCCTGTTTTCTCAATGTAATCTGAGCTATCTACTGCACGCACATTGCTATAAAGACACTATCTGAAGATGAATTTGCATGCGTGAATCAGAAACATTTCCATTCAATAAATGTGCAAATAAAATATGATGCACAAACTTATTAATGATTCCTACTAGTCTTTCTCGTGATAAATAGTAGGCAAAATATGATATGTAGCGGGGAAAAAAAGAAGAAAGAGTTCATCAGACGCTGGATTCGAGCCGAGTTCATGCTCGAACGTGTCAAAACATGATCACATGCGTCTTACGAGCTGCGCCACTGAGACTGTTAAGGGCACTGCAACATTTTACACCTATAAATCACACTATTTCTTCTTTAATTCACTCAGTGCGATGTTCAGACCCAACTGTATTAACCGCATCAGCTAAACTCTCCCACTCAATTTTTTTCTTTTGTTGTTGATTCCGGAGAACAAAAAAACAAATAACACCGCTTTTCTCCGGTCCACCTCCGAAAGCAGCACCTCCAATTCACATTCTGTTCAAAGTTTCTCTTTTTGCTTGCTTTTGCCATTGCTTTTTCGTTGGGTTTTACCATTAGCATAGTCATTAGCATATTCATACAGGGGAGGAGGCAGGGAGGGGTTTTGTGCTCGTGCATGTTGCGCTCAGTTTCACGTTCATTCGGATGTACTAAAGAATATGCGTGAGATTCGGCGTACGCAGTGTTTCATACATCTGATTTTTTTTCTGCGTACACACATTTACAGCTTTTTGCATACGCAATGTTTTAGTATGATTTCCACGCAAGTGTTCGTACATGAGGCCCCTGGTCTATAGAACAGACTATTATAGTTCCTCAAAATAGCAACGCGCCAGCAATGTGCCTCAACACACCTTCTTTTTTTAGACCAGAGCGCCTATGGGCGCACATATGAGCGCAAATGCATTTGCTATTTAAACAGCGTGGCGCAAAATGTCAAAACGACTCTTGCGCCAAGCTGAAACTAGCAAACAACAATTGCATCGTGCCTTGCATTTCGCCGGGTGTATGATAGGGCCCTAAATGACAGTTGTTATTAGCATGCAGAAAATCTTATTCACATTCAATACATGATTATAAAGGTTTAATGACAGTCTTATCAACCTTCAAGTTAAGTGTTCCCAACTTTTGCAGCATGTGTTGTAAAGTATATGTTGAAGGAACTGAAGTTGTGTCTTGTGTCCGCAGGCAGTAAAGAGGCTGCTTTCATGTACGCCATCATCGCAGCAGGAGTGGCTCACGCCATCACATCGGCCTGTACGCGGGGAAACCTCAGCGAATGCAGCTGCGACAAAGACAAACAGGGCTTCTACGCTCATGACAATGGCTGGAAATGGGGAGGCTGCTCGGCAGACGTCCGATACGGCCTGGGCTTCTCCAAAGTTTTTATGGATGCTAAAGAGATAAAACACAGCGCCAGGACTCTTATGAACCTGCATAACAATGAAGTAGGACGGAAGGTTTGTATTTGATTCTCAAAGTTTTACTTTGTGTGTGTTTTTTGGCAATAAGCATTTTCGAGCTCCTCCTTGAAGGCTCTGACACACCAGCTTGATAGTCGGCTGTCAGGGAATGTCCCAGTTTTGGTTGTAGTCTTTGTGGTGTGTTGAAGTTAAACATTTTAGATATAATGCAAGCTATTTCTTCAGCTTTATTCACCACTAGTTCTCTAGTGTCGGCTCAGTGTGCAAGGGCCTAAAGGCTAAATATGTTCAAGAAACATCCAAAACCCCCAAAAGCAATGCATTTTTTGCTGACTTGTGTACGTACATCATTTGAAGAATCTTCTGCTGGTGTTCATGCTTAAACCCATCCCCCATAAAGTCACACACCCTCGGTTTCTGGTTTGGTTTTCTAGAAAACAGGTAAACATCAGCAAGGCTTTAATATGTTGTGTGTTTTATTAGACTGCACAGAGCAGCATTTTAACAGGAGCCTCAAATGTATTAAGTCTGATAAAACAGCACTGCTGCTTCTTCAAATGATCATGAGCTGAAGAACCAGAAGCAGTAGATTGTGGCATAATAAAGTATGGACTGTGGGTAGTGTTTTGAAAAGCAGACATAAGAGAAAAGTGCATGGGCAATTATACAAATCAAGGTTATTATAGTTAACAAAAACGAATGAAAATACGAAAACTAAAATGTTAAATAATTGTCGTTAACTGAAATAAAAATAAAAACAAGTTTTTTTAAAAACTAGAACTGAAACTGTATTGTGTACATACAAAACTAACTGAAACTAACTAAAATTATGGCAAAAACCTCCTTCGTTTTCGTATTTGTGAGTGTGTTTAATACATAATCTTACTGTTAGCCTGTTAGAAGTAAATATAATTTGCGCTGCAGGTGTTTGACCCGTACGGCACCTCAGAGTCTGTAGTCCTGCTGCCATTGGGCAGATCGAGCCGGTTCTCCTCCAGTCATCCTCGCTGTTAATTGCTCCCGCGACAAAAACAACGAGTGGGCATGACATTAGCATGGTGACAGCATTAGATACAGACACTTTAAACTATTACTTTAACCCATTTGTGCCCAATAATGGGTTTTATTTCTGTATCGCGATCGCAAACGAATCTTTTTAACCGGATCTTCTAAGTGAACCGGTTGAACTACTTCACAAAATCAAACTGAATCATTTGAAACAATTCGTGTCTCCAGTAAGCACTTATCCACAAACTACTTACTTTTTAACAAGCCTAATACCCCCTCTAACTCTAAATAATCCAATATATACTCTCATTCAGTTATTAGAACAGTAACGTTGCATTGAGAAGCGGTGAACCGATAATACTGCGAATGCGTGATTCAGTGAATCAAACACAAACAGTATATGACGCCTGCTGTGCGACTGAACTTAACTTGAACAACTGCAGCGCAGGTAAACCGAGGGCTCAAATGACAGAATCTGGTGAAAACCGTTAGTTTATTTTATAACAGAAAATCATACTGGAATTTAAATAAGTGAATCATGCTTAAGTTTGGTTGCAAAACGTTACTGTAAGACATTTTTCAGATCATGGTGATGTTTTAACTGACTGAAATTACTATTGCTGACTACATAATGTTGAGTCCTAACATCCACGTTAAATATCTGAACTTCCCATCACTACTGTTTATCTAACCTCAGAAGCAGCCTTGCACACATATTGTACTTAGGGCTGCTATATTGTGGGCTTTTGTATTTGAATTTGAGGATGGGTAGATGGTTATGATAGATGATAGTGTTCATGTATCCTCTGAATACGTTTCAAAAAATGTATTTTATTATACAATATTTATTCTATTGATTTTGAATCTTGCACCTAACAAATATCTTCAGAGTGAACTACTTCACTACTGTACTTAAGTACTAAAAGGCTGTATCTGTACTCTACTGGAGTATTGTTTTTTCTCCCACTTCCACTTTTACTTCAGTACATATTTTCGATGAGTTTAATACTTTTACTCCGATAGAATTTTTATGTGCTGCATCGTTACTCGTTACTAGGGGTGTCAAAATGATTGATATCGGTTCAGTAATAGATCAATACTGGTTATTACGTGCTGACGTCATTTATCTCCTAGTCGCAATGTCGCAGTAGAATACTATGGCGAAGGAGGCGAGGAGGAGTAAATAACGCTCTTACTACAATGAAGTAGCTGTTTCACTACTACGTAGAAATGCTGTAAAACTTCATCTTTACCTCTCTCTCTTCCTTTGGACATTTGACCGCTGCGCTGGCGTGTTTGTGAGGTAACTTTTCCTCTCCTCTTGGCTGTTAAAGTGATACTTGTGGATTCAGTCATTAGTGTGCCTGAAGTGCAAGTTTTCTCCACTGTGTCTATTACGGATTACCTGTGATAACTGCGTATTATGCGCATACAGACTATAACCGCGGCTGTTCTTCCCGCCATCGGTGAACAGCGCTTTCATTTCTAAAGCCGATTGCAGCCCTTTCTGGTTAAAGTACAAAATTGTTTTACAAATAATATATAAAAATATTAATTTACTTATAGATTTTAATTAAAAAAATTCTGAAAGCAAAATGGAAAGCATCATCAATGCACCAAATCGAATCGATGGCATGATAATCGTAACCAAACCGTGAGACCAGTGTAGATTCACACCCCTACTTTTTAAAATTATAGACCTTTTTCTTGGCGGCTGCATGGAGGGCGCCATACTGACCAGCGTCTTCCGGTAGAATGTTTAGAACTTCCATTTACATCGTTTACAGCTAATAATTTGCGATCCGAAATTGGGTTTCAGTAGGGTTTTGAGTGGATCACGGAGTGTTTTTGTGACGTACATCTTTGAAAGGCATTAAAGCTGTTATAATCTGTCAGATCTGTGGTTCAAGCGCGAGAGAAAAAACAGTATCGTAAGCTCTGCTTCTTTTCGTTCTGCTTAATCACGTGCCCCAAAAAAAGATATCTAAAATAAGCAGAACAACATGATGTCTTTTGACTGCTTTCTTTAATAACTACATTACACAATACTTGTACTTTTACTTTCAGTACTTGAGTAGTACATTTTGAAATAAACTACTTGCAATACTTAAGTACAAAAAGTGTTGAACACTTTAGTACTTCCACTTAAGTCTGGTGCTTAAAGAGCACTTCAACTTCTACTCAAGTCACTTTTTCGATAGAGCACTTGTACTTTTACTTAAGTCTGGGTCTCTAGTACTCTATACATCTCTGACCACCACACACGCAAACACACACAAAGAAAAATTTACTTTACTAAAAATACTTTACTGCTTTATTAGTGTTTTACAATGTCCGGAATTCAGTCTTGCAGACGGTGAGTGACTGAGGCAGAGATAGACAGAGTCATTAGTGATTCAGGTGAGTATGAGGAAAAAGTGCTGATAGTTATATATAAGAGATCATTAGTCACATGTTTTAAACACAGCTAAAGAGAAAAATATGTGCATGTTCAATCAATCAATCAATCAATCAATCAATCAATCAATCAATCAATTAGTCAGTCAGTCAGTCAGTCAGTCAGTCAGTCAGCCAGCCAGCCAGCCAGCCAATAAATCAATCAATCAATCAATCAATCAATCAATCAATCAATCAATCAATCAATCAATCAATCAGTCAGTCAGTCAGTCAGTCAGTCAGTCAGTCAGTGAGTCAGCCAGCCAGCCAGCCAGCCAGCCAGCCAGCCAATAAATCAATAAATCAATCAATCAATCAATCAGTCAGTCAGCCAGCCAATAAATCAATCAATCAATCAATCAATCAATCAATCAATCAGTCAGTCAGTCAGTCAGTCAGTCAGTCAGTCAGCCAGCCAGCCAGCCAGCCAGCCAGCCAGCCAATCAATCAATCAATCAATCAATCAATCAATCAATCAATCAGTCAGTCAGTCAGTCAGCCAGCCAGCCAGCCAGCCAATAAATCAATCAATCAATCAATCAATCAATCAATCAATCAATCAGTCAGTCAGTCAGTCAGTCAGTCAGTCAGTCAGTCAGTCAGCCAGCCAATAAATCAATCAATCAATCAATCAATCAATCAGTCAGTCAGTCAGTCAGCCAGCCAGCCAGCCAATCAATCAATCAATCAATCAATCAATCAATCAATCAGTCAGTCAGTCAGTCAGTCAGTCAGTCAGTCAGTCAGCCAGCCAATAAATCAATCAATCAATCAATCAATCAATCAATCAATCAGTCAGTCAGTCAGTCAGTCAGCCAGCCAGCCAGCCAATCAATCAATCAGTCAGTCAGTCAGTCAGTCAGTCAGTCAGTCAGTCAGTCAGTCAGTCAGTCAGTCAGTCAGCCAGCCAGCCAGCCAACCAATCAATCAATCAATCAATCAATCAATCAATCAATCAATCAATCAATCAATCAGTTAGCTTTTATTTGACATTTAAGATGCTTGTAATTTTTCAGTTCACTGCTTTGAAAGTGTAATAATCAAAGGTAATTTAAAAAATAATGTTCAATAAATATTTATTACATACACTGTTAAAAAAATTTCAGATTTTTACAACATGTTACTGTAATTTTTCACAGTAAATGACATTAGTATCACTAATAGATTTAACTGTAAACATTCACTTGTACTTTTACTTTCAGTACTTGAGTAGTACATTTTGAAATACTTGTTGAAGTATTGTGGAATACTTTAGTACTTCCAATTAAGTACGGTTCTTAAAGAGCGCTTCAACTTCTACTCAAGTCACTTTTTTGATAGAGCACTTGTACTTTTACTTAAGTCTGGGTCTCTAGTACTTTATACATCTCTGATCATTACAATGAATTGCAAAATTAATGTTTGTAGATGTAGTCATACTTCTGTGGTTATTTTGGTGATAGCAACTTAAAAGTAGAACAAAAGTAGTGTAACATTATATTTTAGAGACAGTGGCATTGTAGTGTAATTAATTCCATTCAAATGACTGTACTAGTAATTTGTAATGCATTACATTTTGAGCTTAACTCTGATGCCTTATCAGGACAAGTTTGTAAATGAGCACGTGTGAATGACATGAGGGTGACCGACTTGACATTTTTGAGGGAACTATTTCTTTAAAAGGTTTTATCTGTCAGTCAAGTGATGTTTTGGTTACACTGAACGGATCAAGTGAAAGTCAAGTACAAGGAAAGATTCAGTAACTATGGCACTGCGGTTTGCAGCCATCAACAATCCGGCCCCAAAGCCAAGACTCAACTGGCACAGCAATAATGGGAAGCTTTTAGGGGTAAGAGCGGTATAAGTGGTAGCGTTTGATTACAAATCAGATCAGCTCCAACACACAGAGCTCTGTGCAAAACCACTCCCATTTTCTGCTCAGTTAAATAGACATTGGCTTACACCAGTATCCCCTATCTCTAGCTTTGATGGAAACGTTTCATCTTTAATGTTGTTTTTTTGTCTCAACTTTCAATGCACAACCGCCAATATTCTTAAAAGGCTTTTTCGATGTTACCTGCATTTAGAGGCCACGCTTTTTTCCGCATATAAAGTTTAGATATTTATACAAGGCCTTTGATGTGAAATAAGGGGAAAAGTCCCCTGGGAAACACTCGCACTTGAATTGGTACTCTACTTGCAGACTTAACAATATTAATGGATATGATCAATAATATTCTACATTAAAATACACCTTATGTTGAACACATATTCACTATTTATTATTTCTCAGTAAACTCCTAATTTTCTGCTTGTTTTTTTTTTTTTTTTTTTTAGCAAGGAAGCTGTTTTAGCAGTTAAGTTAAGGTAAGACGATTAGATGATGTAGAATATTATCATAAGACTAAGGCATTATTGTGTACTTTATAAACATTAATCAAAAAGCTAATATGCAAGGAAATAAGCAACTAATAGAATAGAAAAAAATAGGTATGGGTGATACCACAATTTTTAATTTCGATACGATACCGCTTTTTTGTTAAAATTTTTACGATATCGATACCTCTCATTATTTAAAATATTAATGTAATTTTTCAAAATAATGTTAATAAAAAATTCATTACATGTGTATGTATATATATATATATATATATAGTGTGTGTGTGTACACGCACACACATCCATATTCTATATACACACTACATACACATACATACTGTATATACACATTGCACAGATATACACACACTTATATTTAATCTTATTTACCTAATGGTAACAAGAGCAAAAGAGAGAGCTGATTTATTTTATTTATTTTTATTTAATTCTTATTATATATATATATATATATATATATATATATATATATATATATATATATTTATATTAAGGGTGTCACGATCCTCCAAATCCTCGATTCGATTACATTTTCGATTCTAAAGGCACGATTCGATTCGATTTTTGATTATGAATAATTAATTATTAACGAATTAATTATTTGTAGCCTACCGTTTAAACTACCTGACCTGGATGGTCTTTGTTTTACCCATAAACAAATCATACAGTAAATGAATAAAGGCAAGATACACACATAATTACCACCTGTCAATCACTTTTTCTGCGGGACTCGTGAATAGGCAGTGATCTGTGTCGTTATAAAGGCGTCGGTAAAAAAGCTGCACAACCAACAGGAACCAGCCAACAGTATCTGAGGTGTTCGCTAAAATGACTGAGTGCAAGTGAGTGAAAGACTGAAGCAGTCCTCTGACTGCCTGGACCTGCTGTCTCGAGCGCATGGCTGTGTGTGCGTCTGTGTCTGTGTGGTCATGTGATGTGCATTTTCAGAGGTAGAGAGGAAGGAGGGCTGCTCAGAGATGCTACACGCCACTGTGGATGTCAAATCGTTGTCATTCTAATATGCCATTTAAAAACAAAGACAGTGTAAACAGGGCCTGAGTGTGTACTTTTCGCGAGCGGATTTGCAACGGGGGCGGGCGGAGGATCGCGATGCTGGTGTTTTCTATCGGACGAACCGTACGTAATACGTACATAGCAGAGCTTGCAAAACTGTGTTTTTTGTCGACAACACGAACGTTGTCAACATAACTCACTGGAAATCCAAAATGCTTCCACACCGGCGACTTCATTGAAAGAGGAGAGGGTTTAAGTTCTGTCGACGGGTCTCCTGCTTCTGCAGTTTAACAAGCACTTCAACAAACTTGTTTTTTTCCCACTTGGCAAGCCAAGCTGACATGACATGGGGGCGTGGCAGCATCGACGATTCTATTTTTTTGATTCGATAATCGAAATTGTACATAAATTTCGTGACACCCCTAATTTTTTTTTTTTAGGACAACAGTTTCTGAAACTGAAAAGATATCCAACTATTTAGTTTTAAATGATAAAGAAATCTGTGTTTTTGAAACTAATAAAAACAGCAAAAGTCAATGATTCATTTAAATGATTTAGCCTGACATGTTTACTGTTCCAAAATATTTTACAAGTTTCTCAACATAAAATATATTGTTTTTAGAGGGGTGAAAGTTGCTATTTTTTACCCAGACATTTAAACAGAGCATATTTTAGAGTAGTGAGCACAATATCGTGAAACCGTGATATTTTTATCCAAGGTTATCATACCGTCAGAATCTTACACCAGCTCATGCCTAGTCGTAACATTAAAATAATATTACTTTTAAAAAGATCTTTCAGTGACCTGTTTTTTTAACTAGGGCATGCAGGTCTGCCAGACAAAAAGAGGTCAGAATAATCACTCTTGCTCTCGCAGTCAAGCTTAATGAGGGGTGAAGAAGCTTCAATCTTTTCGTTGCCTTGTTTCCCGTTTGGTCACAGAGAGTAAATTCATGACACCGTCACTTCTCCTCATTCACCCCGGGCCTCCATGCTAGCTAACTGAGCCTTTTCTGTAGGAAGGCATTCATACCATCTTATCTGAGCAGCTAAATTGCCACACAGTGAACTGACTGGCCTCACAGCATCATTCTAGCTGCAGGTTTTTGTCTTGGGAACAGTAAAAGAGTGCTGTGTTTGAACGCTCCTCCCATTCAATGTCATGATGCCCGGCTCTAAAAACATAGTGAAGCTGAGCTGATGTTTATTAGGTAAGGCTCATCTTGATCTTACCAGAAAACAGAACGGTTTTACATAGTGGCAAGAAATTTGTAGAAATGTATGCAATTTTATTAATGTAAATATGCATGGCTTTTTCGAAAGAGGCATATCCCTCACGCCTCATTCACACGGGGCATCAGCATCAACGCTTCCAATTCACTTTGAATGGGTGACGTCAGGCATTGCCGAACTGCATTGTAGATCCGTCGGCGCCGCTTCAGAGGCGTTGCTCGCTGCAGAAGTTGGGACTAATTCAACATTTCAAGCGCTGACGGAAGCGTCAGCCAATCAGATCGCTGTATGCAAATACATCAGCTAGACAGTGGCTTATTGCTGACTGAATTTCATTGGCTGACGCTGCTTTGATGATCGCTTCAGCCCCAACTTCAGACACCCCCTCTGTCAAGCGTTGACACTGAAGCCCCGTGTGAATGAGGCGTAAGCCCCACCTCTAAAATCAAGTATGGAAGATTAGATTTGACCTTGTACTTGTACTTGAGATGTACTCACGTTAGCGTGTTTCTACAAACTCTCCCGCTAATAAAATAGTTCTGAATGACAAAACGATGCTTCATCAGTTGCTCAAATGTAACACCGGCATAAGAATTAAAGCCACTTTCTCAGTTTATACAGGTTTAATGGTCTTCTGAGTGTGCTGAGAATGTTATATGATCTCTGTTATATTCTCTGATCAACATTGCTGTGTTGTTCTTGGTGCAGGTTCTGGAGAGGAACATGCGTCTGGAGTGTAAATGTCATGGCGTGTCTGGCTCCTGTGCCACCAGAACCTGCTGGACGACCCTGCCCAAGTTTCGAGAGCTGGGATACATCCTCAAAGACAAATACACCAGCGCTATCCATGTGGAGCCGGTGAAAGCCACACGCCACAAACGACCAACCTTTCTCAAGATCAAAAAACCATACTCATACCGCAAGCCCATGGACACAGACCTGGTGTACATCGAAAAATCCCCCAACTACTGCGAAGCGGACCTGCGCTCCGGCAGCATCGGGACTCAGGGGCGTGTTTGCAATAAGACTCTGATGCACCATCCCAACGGCTGTGACCTGATGTGTTGTGGCCGAGGGTACAACACGCACCAGTATTCACGTGTGTGGCAATGCAACTGCAAGTTCTTCTGGTGCTGTTACGTCAAATGCAACACGTGCAGCGAGAGGACAGAGGTGTACACCTGTAAATGAGCAGCCACTTGTTGGACCTCGTTTAAGCAAAGATCACCTTTAAAAAGACGACCCAGTCTGGTGGCATTTGCTTTTTTGCACAAGACCTAACTCTAGACGTGCTCTCTTCACTTTAATGGACGAGCATCAAAGCTTTACTCTGTAGAAAGAGTTGCTCATGACGAGGAAGATGTACTTCAGAAATGCTGAATCCAGTCTTGTGTCTGCAGGATCCTGAACCTGTCTGGATTACCTGCTCTACTCTACTGATAACAACTACCTGCACCTTGATTTACCAGTGGACTCTTGAGGCCTGAAACTCATTGGGATGAAAATTAGGGACTCAATAGAGATTTTAACAATTAATCCAGGGGTGTCCAATCTCGGTCCTGCAGAGCCGGTGTCCTGGAGAGTTTAGCTCCAACCCTAATCAAACACACCTGAAGCAGCTAATCAAGCTGTAGACATACAAGAAACTACCTGGCAGGTGTGATGAATCAAGTTGGAACCAAACTCTGCAGGACACCCCGGAATCAATCCAACAGAGCACAACAGCCTGGTTTCCGAAGTAAGTCAGAGATTGTCATATTTGTTTTTTTGTATACTCTTGAGATTGGCAGTATGTAAAAGGTATAGATAGAAGCACACACAACTAAATTATTTTTTATTAACAAAGTAGAGGAGCATGTTCAGATAATTAAACTGACCTAACTCAAGACGAGCACAACTTATAATCAACCAACTCACAGTTGTATATGTAGAGCTGACCTACCTCAGTTTCCTGACAGACAATATTCCGAGCTCTGAGTCGGTCTTATGGAGAGCACGCCAAACACACTTATTCTTTAAGCTGGTTATTATATGTAGGTGGGAACTTTGTGAACTGCAGCATGGGCAGGGTCATTTCTAGATGATTACTATCATTGCAGGCGATCATGCACCTGGTGGTGCCCTAGTTTGCCTATGCCTAGAAATGGTACCAGGCATGGGAAAAGTGTGTGCCAGCAGCAGACAGTAGGCTAGAGCAGGAGTGTCCACACTCGGTCCTGGAGGACCAGTGTCCTGGAGAGTTTATCTCCAATACTAATCAAACACACCTGAACCTGCTAATCAAGCTCTTACTAGGTATACTAGAAGATCTCCAGGCAGGTGTGTTGAAGTAAGTTGGAGCTAAAGTCAGCAGGACACCGGCCCTCCTGGACCGACTTTGTAAACTCCAGGGCTAAAGCATTCTGTAGGCTTGTTTCAGTGTTTCGTAGGTTGTAGGTTGCTAGGCAACCGTTTTCCCAGAGGATGAAAAGCTGACAAAACATTGCTGTCACTCAAGCACTGCAGTGTTTGTGTGTTCTGTGTTTATCTGAGAAAACTAATCTTACCGAAATATGAAAATAATGAATATTCCATACAAGCTGAAGCTGATCGGTCAATTCTTGTCACGTGACTCGCGGTGAACATGTGGAAGGCATTGGCGCGAGCGTGTCACCTCCATTGGAAACAACAAACTTGTGCAAACTCTAGAAATACCCGATATGCGTATGGCCACTAAAAGTTCGCTGTCATTTGCAGTCTCCATCAGTTGATCTTCTTGCATAGTCATGCTGGATTGACCTGACTTGTTGACAACTGCGTTGCGAATCCATACCTTGGCAGTTCGTGGGTCGTTCACTGGGTCTTTTCCCCTTAGCAAAGACACTCTCCAAAGACGTCTGTTTCTTACTTATTTTGCTACTTGTGGGTTAAACTTAGACACTCAAGTGACTGAGATGTAAGCGAGAGAGTTTGGTCAATTTTCAAAATTAAAGATTTTTCAAAATAAAAGATGGTTCAGATTCAGATAATAAATAAAATGGAAATAATTAATAATTTCTTGTGCAGCCCGGTACCAATTGATCCACAGACCGGTGGTTGAGGACTACTGAGCTAGAGGATAAAATGAACTAAGGCAACATGACCATTCTCCTAATTGTCCACTGCTAAGAAATGTTTAAAATATGACGCAACCCCTCACAGAGCTTCTGAGGCCCTCTTGTGGGCTGGGACCCCCTTGTTGGGAACCACTAGGCTAGAGCAGTGGTTCACAACTATCAGCCACAATCGGGTCCTTATATATTCAGTTGTTTTGAATTCTGCATTTTTGGCGTAACGTCCTCTTTGCTATGGGGCGGCTCTTGATTTTGGCTTTAGCTTGTACTGTGATGAGTACTATGATGCAAAATGAGCTTTACTTTTTAGTCATTCATATCAAGCAATTTGTCATTAAGAGGCAGTACTCAAATCAAGTGCTACTAATTTTAAAGTAAAGGATTTTGTTTAAAAACTATAAGCTGTGCTGCATCCCAATTTGCCTACCTATACTGCATTCAAAAGATCTCTTGTGTGTTAAACAGAAGAGTATGCAAGTTATAAGACATAGTACTTCCTTGCTATTGGACCATTGTGTTCCACATAGGCTCATTCTGAAAACGTAGCCTATATACGTTTCTGGAGATCACAAATAATGTGGTGGATCTGGTGGATTTTCGCGAGAACAGCAGGTGCGAATGGAACTCGCGAGTGAAATTTGAGATCTCAAAAAGTGTACACACCGGCCTCTGGGGGATTCGTGAAAATAAAAATTGCAAAAAAACGTAGCTCTTGGGACGTATTTGGCACTCTCCAGAAATGTATATAGAGGTACATTCCACATGGGCTCATTCTGAAAACATAGCCTGTATACATTTCTGGAAATCATGAATTAAGTAGCCAGAAGTATGTATGGCTGCATTTCGTCTTTAAATACGGGGCGGTATGACGCCGTTCCTTTTCGCGCTTACCAGCTGACTGCTTGCCTCCGTATGGACGGCTTTCTCACTGTTACCAGTTTGTCCAGTTAGCTTGAGACTCAAAGGAGTTCACCACAACAACAGGGTTTGAGTCCGGTGAGCAGTTCCAAAAAGCGCATAAGACAAAAACAGAATCCAAAAAATAACCATAGTAAAAAACAGGGTGAAAATGTGGTAAAATCTGAAAACAGGGTAAAAATAAGGTGAGGGCTGTTCTGTCGGTTGGGTTTAGGGAAGTGGGTGAGCGGGTCAATCTGAGCTTCAGAAAACACTATTGGTTGGTTTTAGAAAAGGAAAAGGGTGGGTCAGTCGATCGGTCAGTCAGTCAACAGCAGCCTCTGGTGGATTTACACTTGAACAGCAGGCGCGAATGAAACTCGTGAGCGAAATTTCTCAAAAAGCATACACAGCAGCCTCTGGTGGATTCGTGAAAACAAAATTTGCAAAAAAAAAAAAGAATAACGTAGCTCCTGGGATGTATTTGGTGCTCTCCAGAAATGTATATAGAGGTACGTATTCAGAATGAGCCTGGCATGATTGTGTTGGTTAAGCCTGGTTTATACTTCTCGCTTATAGTTCTTTCTGAACGCTTCCGGGATGTATAAGTGGCTTAAACTCGCTCATTTTGAGGCAGGAACCGTGGGATGTGCAACAACTTTAACTATGAGGTAAACACAAAACAAAACTTTCCATCCGGAGCTTCTTCACCGGACTCCACACTTGTAAACAATCGCTCCATCGGGCTCGCGCCACTCTCGGTCCTGCCCAGACTTGTCAGAGCTACCAAGCCGACCAATCACAGAGCTTGCACTAAGTGTTGTTGTGGCGTGTAGTTCAATTTTTTGAGAGGTGCACGTCAGCAACGCCGATGGCCACAGCGTAGGGCTATGCATCGAGGCGTAGGCTGCGCCGTAGCATACGCGTGCGTTTGACGCACAAGTATAAATCAGCCTTTAGTGGACACAGCACTAGAGTAGGAAAGGAATAAGAAAAGTGTGTTATTTTTAGTTAGTTGCTTATGGAAAAGATTTGTTTTTGATTTGTGAAGATTGTTCCACCAGCAAGGAACAGTAAACAAAGGGTATTATCTTTACTGATCATGTAAAACCCTTTCTAGACAGACCCACAATGAGCTTTGCTGTTAGGGTCTTGCAGCAACAATGGAGCATTTCCATTCCAAAGCTCCTTTATTGTGAAAGAAGGTTCTTTATATTATTGAATTGTTTTTCAAAAGTTAATTATTTTCCTGAAAGTAGTTCACTGCAAGTTTATTTGGGACATTGCAGCAAAATCACCTTTAGGAACCTTAGAAAAAGTTTTACAATTATTCTGAAGTCAATTCGAAAAGATAATCGCTGCTCTCTGGGGAGTGATGAAGCAGCTCATTTATTTTCTTTTCGTCTTAGTCCCTTTATTATTATGGGTTTGCCACAGTGGAATGAATCGCCAACTTATCCAGCATTTCCTTTTATGATATGCAGCCTATCTCTGGGAAACATTCATACACACTCATTCTCACACATACACTATGATAACTCCACACAGAAACGCCAACTGACCGAGCAGAGTCTCGAACCAGCAACCTTCTTGCTGTGAGGCGACAGCAGTACCTACTGTGCCACTGCGTCGCCCTATAAAGCGGCTCTACGTTCTTAAATTACTTTTAATACATGTGAATTGACACAATTGGATTTCGCATACATAAAATACGTCATAAATGCAACATATATTTAGAAATATTGCAAAAATGGCTGCTGGCATACCATTAAAATGTCAAATATGATCATATATGGTCATATGAACACATATATCAGTGTTTCTCAACCACGTTCCTGGTGCACGTTTTGGATGTCTCCTTTGTCTGTCACACCCATTACAGGTTTTTCAGTCTCTGCTAATGAGCTGATGATCTGAATCAGCTGTGTTTGGTTGAGGATACATGAAAAATGTGCAGAGCTGGTGGTCCTCTGGGAACATGGTTGAGAAACAGTGACATATATAACATTATAGCTAATTTATTTGAACAACTATGTAAATGCAGTTGGCTATATTGTAATAGAATTCTAATGGTTGAAAAAGCAGCTATTTTTGCATACATTTCATTTTATCTTTACCATGATGACAGTAAATGATATTTGACTAGAATCTGCAAGACACTTCTATACAGCTTAAAGTGACACTTAACTAGGTTAATTAGGGTAACTAGGCAGGTTAGGGTAATTAGGCAAGCTATTGTATAACGATGGTGTTATCTGTAGACTATCGAAAACAAATAGCTAATAATTTTGACCTTAAAATAGCTTTTAAAAAATTTAAAACTGCTTTTATTCTAGCCAAAATAAAACAAATAAGACTTTCTCCAGAAGAAAAAATATTATCAGACATACTGTGAAAATTTCTTCACTCTGTTAATCATCATTTGGGAAATATTTAAAAAAGAAAAAAAATCAAAGGGGGTCTAAAAATTCTGACTTCAACTGTACATTGCACATGTGGCGTTTTTTTATATATGTGCACTCCAAATGTAAACTTGTATGCTATTTATGTAATTTGCATATATTGTCAGATTTCTATGTGGGATACAACATTACTCAGTATATTGTAGTCACTTATCATTTTGGTTTGATTCTATTTGATTTGTAATGCTGAGATTCCTCTTGAAGCTGGTTGATTTGGTGTCTATCGAAATTCCTACAGAGCAAATGAATGGGAGGACCAAGATAGCTGCCGATCGCTGTTGTGCTCTGTTGTGTATTTCTTCCAACTACTGATTTTATTTATTTATTAAAAATGCTGATATCTCTAATTCAAGAATAACCGCGGGAAACAAAACGTGTGAATCTGGGTTGATTGCATCTCTGTTAATGAATGCTGAATTTGTTCACCGAGCTTTGTATCGTCTGAAAGAACAGCTTTTTGTAGTTTACACAATGCAATATTTTCTTCTTTGAGAAATGTCATGTATGCTGCTAGTCTGGAATAATCACTTGTGCTGTAAAATTAAGAAAAACTACTGACCACAAGCTTTCTGTAACTGGTGTAGTGATGACTCCAGACGTAGACTTTACACTGAAAATATTGGTAAGAGAGTTTATTTTGTGAAAGAATATTTTTATATGAATGTTTTATTTATACTTTGTCATTTCTGAAAACCCAATGCATTCCAGTTGCATTATGAAATCATTGTAATTTGCTGGTGACAAAGTCGGAGTGTGGATGTTAATTATTAAAATCAAGCTTAGATCCAATGATGCAGATGTGGTTGAATTCATTTGAACAAACCCATGACATGTGACAAGATTCAAGCAACAAGCTATTTTTTGTTGTTGTTGCACCTAACGTGAAACAACACCACAAAATACCAGCCACCGCACTCCCAATGAAATAGTTAAGGCTTTAAATCTATAATACATAATAAACCACTTTAACATTAATAATGGGCTACTGAGTGACTGATGTACTGATGTTGTTGCACTGAGTAACAGTTCTGACTTTTATTTTCAAACCATCAGTAATTCAATTTTCAAAATCTGAGGTGAACTATGACGGTTGGGGTTAGGGTGCCACACCTCAGCTGCGTCCCAAATGGCACACTATACACTCATGCACTATGTACTTATGCACTTACACACTCAACAGGATAGTATATGTATGTAGTGGCATCCCAAATGGCACACTAATGTTTTTTTACTAAGCGGAAATTCAAACCGTTTCTCTGATGACATTTGACGGTCGCCAAATCAGTGAAATAAACGACCGAACTATCATATAATTCCTGCCGCGAGTATTGCCGCATTCACCATAGGGAGGCGCTATAATCACTCTCGTTGGAGAATTGTGATTTCACCATCCAAAATAAATGAAGTTATTCAACATGTGCGCTCGATAGCTCCGCCCCTTCCGCTACGTAAGCAAACCTGCGGTCGTTGAGTGCGTGAAGTGTCCATCATTACACACTTCATTTTAGTGGCTGAATGAGTGCATCATCCGGGTAATTAAAGTGCACTTATTATTTTTAGAGTTTTCAGTGTGAACACACTACTTACAATATTTATACTACAAAATGGCGTAGAATAGTGCATAAGTATACGATTTGGGACGCAGCTCTCCTTTTTAAAATCGTACTGAAGTCGTACGAATTAGCCACTAAACTGACAAAACATAAAATACTTACATTTCCTAATGAGATTAGGCTGGAAGCCCCTGTTTCACTACGATTGAGAGAATGAAAGTACTCCATTTCTCTCTCTCTCTCACTCACTCACTCACTGTGGGCCCATTTGACCTGCTGGCGTGACTTTTCCTCTCGGCTGTATTACAGCGATACTTCTGGATACAGACACGAGCGTGTGCCTGCAGAGTTTCCTCCACCGTGTCTATCATGGATCAGCTGTGATCGCCGCTGCCCAAGTGATGCTCACTGCAGAGCCATTTGGCCAGAGCTGAGCTCCAGCGAGGGGGAGCTTGAGCTCCCGCTCCTCCTTCCTTGCACTTCTGAGTGATGTCATTGGGGGTTAGAGGTTGGGGTTTGGGGTTTGGGGTTAGGGGTTGGGGTTGGGGTTAGGGGTTTGGGGTTTGGGGTTAGGGGTTGGGGTTGGGGGTTAGGGGTTGGGGGTTAGGGGTTTGGGGTTAGGGGTTTGGGGTTAGGGGTTTGGGGTTAGGGGTTTGGGGTTAGGGGTTTGGGGTTAGGGGTGGGGTGGGTGTTATAGGAGGTGGAGCGAGAGCTCAAGCTCCCCCTCGCTGGAGCTCAGCTCTGCTCCCGCTGCCGCCTGCCGCTTATCAGTGTCACTCATCTGTAAAGAGCGCAGTGCGCATGAGCCATTCACAATCGTTTTTGTTGTGACCAATCAAAGGGGTGTAAGAGAACTTGGTAGACAAGGATATGAAAGCGAGCGGGATGATTATTATTGTTTGTATTATTTGCTATAAATGCTCGTGTTGGTACAGTTTATATACCTGACTGTATTAAAGGACAGAATTGCATTAGAAATAGTATATAAATAAATATAAATATATTCATACATTCTAATACAAGAATTCTGCTGTGTATGGAAAGCATCGTCAATGCACCGTGATGCACCGAGATATCGAATTGAACCGAATCGATGGCATGATAATCGTAACCGAACTGAACCGTGAGACCAGTGTTGGTTAACAGCTTTAATAAAATACGATATTATACTTATATAAAATGCAAAATAAACATTTTAAACAAAATTATTTATTTATCTTAATTATTTTAAAATAATTTCAAAACAGTTTGCCACAATGTATGATCAGGTTTTTTTAAAATTGCCATAATCAGTCACACTTTTAAGGATAATAAACACTAATAGAAAATTCACCAAGGTTTACTTTAAAACTGATAATAGCGATGACACTTTCGGGGTATTTTGAAATAGGCCAGCAACCACAATGCACTAAACACTCATAACAACTTCAGCAAACATTTCACGGAAGTGGTTTTGCAGGCGAGCTCCTCTCACATTTCCTTTAGATTATGTAAAACATATAGTTATTATTAGTAATGTTAGTTTAGCTCATGTGTCGTAGCATGCGTAAAACTGGCACGGTTGAGGAATTCAGCCTAAACAAACATTACGCAACAGCGATATGCGCAGATGCTCATTTTTGGATGGTATTTTGTGGGCTGCTGGTGTAATTGATGAGCGCGGTGACTGTTCTGGTGATGGCTTGCTCAAGTGGGCGGAGCCGGAGCTGTCAGGTGATTGATGACTCTGACATTTCTTTCATTCAGACCTTTGCTACTAGTTGCTAAACAACTCCACTGCCTGCTGCAAAATGTCAGCTATTGCTCAGTGTAAGTCAGCTTGAGCATTAGTGCTGCTGACGCGGGATTTGAACATTTAGATTCCTTTCTTAAAGGGGATAAGGTAATGTTAAATTGATTCGCATTTTTTACATAATTTTGCTGTGGTTTTTACATTAAGGTGCCTGCTGGGTAACTATATGTCATTTATATAATTGTTGGGCGGAATTCCAATTCATTCCACTTTGATATAAAATTACATTAAAAAACACTTCAAATGCAAATCAATTTGATGTAAAAATGTTGATGTCCATTTGACATCCACACATTGATGCCAGTTTGACCACCAAAATAATAACACAAAAGTATTATAATATTTAAAATATATTTTCATCTGAAAGCTTTAATTACAAATGACAAATTTATAGTGGTCTGTAATTTTTGTGTGTGTCTAAAGCCTGTAAACTACCTTGATGTCAAGACAACATCAAATTGACGTTTTCAGAAAACGTGTCAAAAATCCATTAAAGGACAACATAAATAAGAAATGCTATTCGATTTAATGTCGGTTTACTACCTTGATGTCAAAATGGCGTCTAAAATCTAAGTTAGAATCAATTTGAATAACTGCTAAAAATGATGAAAATAGTATAATCCCTACTGAAAAAACAGCTTAAACCAGCCTAGGCTGGTTGGCTGGTTTTAGCTGGTTGACCAGGCTGGTTTTAGAGGGTTTTTTGGCCATTTCCAGGCTAGTTTCCAGCCACTTCCAGCCTGGTCTTAGCTGCTCAGGCTGGGAGATGACCAGCTAAGACCAGCTTGACCAGCCTACCCAAGCTGGGAGCCCAGCCAAAACCAGCTATGTCCAGCTTAAACCAGCCTAGTCAAGCTGGTTTTAGCTGGATTTAGCTGGTCATTTTCCAACTAAGACCAGGCTGGAAATGGCTGTAAACCAGCCTGGAAATGGCCAAAACCCCTCTAAATCCAGACTGGTCAACCAGCCTAGGCAGGTTTAAGCTGGATTTTTCAGCAGGGATAGCAAATGAGATTATTGCTCAAAAATGTATACAGAAATGAGACCTATTCTACATGTTTGGATTTAAATTGGTTAACTGTTTGTTTAGTCTGCATATTTTCCAAGCTAAATGCATGATGAGGTTACTTTAAAATATGTTCATGTTAATTTAAGAGATTTTCTCTGTCCTGGTCCTGTCATCAAAACTCAAGCTTCTGTTTGTTATTTTGGCAATTGCCAAAGAGTAGTAAAAACGATCACTTGCGTAGCAATTACATTCGCAGCTGTATTTGTACATAAACATTTCTATTTAACTGCCAAGTTGACAGCATGTCTGCATCAGCTTTTTACAGCATAATACTCACTACTCACTGCTCTTGAGTACTTTTGAAAGCTCTACTTTTTACTCATACTTTAAGTATTATTTACAACAGATACTTTTACTCTACTTGCACTACATTTTTAGGCAAGTAATGGTACTTTTACTTGAGTATGATTTTTCAGTACTCTTTCCACCACTCTGTGTTTGTAGCCAATCATCATCAGTTATGTGGTTGTCCCGCCCCTTACATGCACGCATGCCAATCATCATCAGTTATGTGGCTGTCCATCCCTACACACACACACACCTCAATCATCATCAGTTATGTGGTTGTCCGGCCCCTACATACACGCAAGCCAATCATCATCAGTTATGTGGCTGTTCTGCCCCTACACACACACACACACATGCCAATCATCATTAGTTATGTGGCTGTCCACCCCTACACACACACCTCAATCATCATCAGTTATGTGGTTGTCCGGCCCCTACATACACGCAAGCCAATCATCATCAGTTATGTGGCTGTTCTGCCCCTACACACACACACACGCCAATCATCATCAGTTATGTGATTGTCCTGCCTTTACATATACACACGCCAATCATTATGTTATGTGGTTGTCCCACCCCTACATACACACACAACCAATCATCATCAGTTATGTGGTTGTCCCGCCCCTACATACACACACCAATCATCTTCAGTTATGTGGTTGTCCTGCCCCTACCTACACACACGCCAATCATCATCAGTTATGTGGTTATCCCGCCCCTACATACACGCATGCCAATCATAATCAGTTATGTGGTTGTCCCGCCCCTACATACACACACACGCGCCAATCATCATCAGTTATGTGGTTATTCCCTCTCTATATACACGCATGCCAATCATCATCAGTTATGTGGCTGACCTGCCCCTACATACACACAAGTCAACCATCATCAGATATGTGGCTGCACCGCCCCTACACACATACCTCATTCGTTATGTTATGTGGTCCCGCTTCTACATACACGCATGCCAATCATCCTCAGTTATGTGGTTGTCCCACACCTACATACACACACGCCAATCATCCTCAGTTATGTGGTTGTCCCACACCTCTGGCCATGCCCCTTGTGTGCGCAAGGTGAATGCACATAACCGGAAGCCCTTGTGATTTCACTAGCCCAGATGTTTTTTTTTGTAGTCCCCAAACTTCATTCACTGTAGGTTTTGCTTAGCTAACTCTGTAAAAGCATTCCCTTTGCATTGAACTTTGAGCATCTTACATTCAGAGATGTTGTTTATGTTCACACAGCTACATTACACATCAACTAAAGTTTAAAATGTGATATTGTAGTGGACCAACCCTTTAATTAGGTCAACTAGTCAAGTTAGGTTCAAACAGTGGTTTGATCAGCAGTTTTACATGTATATATTATTCAAGGCAAACTAAACGAAATCAGACTTGCTCCAGAAGAGAAACATAATAGGAAATACCGCGAAAAAGGTCTTTGCTCTGTTAAACATCACTTGTGAAATATTTGAGTAGGAATTACAATTTCACAGGAAGGCTAATAAATTGTCTTCGGTGCTTTTCCACAGCGCTTGATGAGCCATTGTTGCTAATAATGAACAAAAAGTGCAGATTAGCCATTTTTCACTCAAAATAAAGGGCAAAAACCACAAACTATCAGTAGTCTAAAGATAATAATAACAGCGGTAATTGCATGTAGCGAAGAGGGGGTGGAAAAGTGTGTTTTGCACCCGCTGCCTGTCTATAAATCACCTAGCACATAATTCCATCAGTCATACGTTTGTTTTTCATCTGGTTGAGACATGCACATGCACCTCACAAGAGCCTGCAAACTGCAATCTTTCTCTGGCCTTTCATGCATACGTTTGTCGAATCTCAAAGAAGGACTTTTCTTAAATCTTCTGAGGGAAACAATAAATCCAGTGTGATTTTTATGGCTGTTTTCACCACAGCAACCTCTTTCAATTCAATTCAGGCTTTGTTTCTATAGCACTTTTTACAATGTAGGTTGTGTCAAAGCAGCTTAACATGGATGAAGAAAGAGAGAATAAAAAGCCATAACTATATTTCAGCTTATGGAACATTCTTCTATCGCATATTTTTCTCTACGTTTTATCCTTCAGTCCACACTGAGACAGCGTTTTTAGGAAATGAACAGTAAAGTACAGTACATGCAATAACAATCAATTTTTAACAATAACCAACAAATAAATACTACAATAAACACATACAATGCAGACATATATCATAGCTATATATTGTCGTACATTTAGAAAAGCTAAAGTGAAAATAAATGCATATTTTAGGACAATGAAAGTGTTTTTTGAGCTTGCATGAATACCAGACTGTTGCTGGAGAGCCCCAAAACCGAAATATGACCATTTATAATGCATAATAGGGGTTCTTTAATGTTTAAAATGCTGAGTCTTAAGGCTGGTACATGCTTTTTCGTCAGCGTTTTTCAAGACGTTTTTCCGGATATAAACCCAAGAGATTTTCATTGGCGTCGAGCAGAAGAGTATGCAAAAGCACTCCTTGACGTTAGATGGCGCTACACAACTTTAAGCTCCTGACACCCGCTTGTAACACAGAAGAAGAAGACAGAGTTGACATGCTTGTTGGTATGGATTATTCAAGCAGCAGCTCTAGCGAAAAAGAAATGATTATTGTTCACAAGAGCAATAAGCAGCTCTACGTTTATATCGCCTCTGGGCATCTTCTTCAGTGTGCGCTCGCTTGACAGTTTTGCGCTTGAACGCCTCCAAGTGCTGTTTACTGTAACTTCAGCAGCTCTGTGCATGTGAAAAAAAGTGCCAATCTGATTGGTGGAGAAGGTTTTGACACGGCGCATCAAAACCAAAAAACGAGCATGAGGCGTTTCTTTAAAAATGACGATTTTACACCTGGTGTTTTGCATGTTGGTGTGCACGATCACATTAGTGAAGTTTATTCATAAACTAATTTTGAGAGGAGCACGTGATTATGATTGAACACGGCTGGTTCTGCATTAGCATACATGATCCACCAATCAGGCCATTCCTAACCCACTATAAAGAGCCAGGGGTTTTTCACTAGTCATCTTTGATTTGAAGAATCCCCCCTTCCACCACTACCTCTTCACCTTTCCCTCCATAGGGCGGCACGGTGGCCCAGTGGTTAGCACTATTGTCTCACAGCAAGAACGTCACCGGTTCTAGTCCTTTAACAGGCCGGTGGTCGTTTCTGTGTGTAGTTTGCATGTTCTTCCCGTGCTCGCGTGGGTTTTCATTAGGTCCTCCGGTTTCCTCCCACATTCCAAAAACATGCACAACAAGTAAATTGATCAATCTAAAATTTGCACTACAGTTATTGTCTCACCCTGCAGCATATCTTTTCATAGCATTCAATTTAGTCATCAGTTTTTATCAAGGGGGAGTTGTCGAGATCTACCTGAGCTCAAGGCTCCCCTCTCGCCCTGCAAATGGGAGGGAGCCCAGGGCTCAAGGATCTTTTGAGCTCAGGGCTCTCTCCCGGGATAGCATGCCAAACTTGCTTATAATCAATCATTAGCTAAGTGTGAACTCTTGAAACGCCCTTTATTTAGTCACAAGGCGTAAAACGTTGACTGAAAATGCGAGCAAAAAACGTCTCGGTGTTCACCAACCTTTAGTCACTCGAAAATATGCCCAAACTTTTTCTGCATACAAAGTTTACACATACAATTAATGTATGTGACATCTAATTTACCTAATTTATAAAAATTTTTTGGACTTATACTGTTGTTCGTCACACGCACACATATATCCACAGCGTTTTAAGGAAAGGGAAAATAAATAAATGGCAGGCGGATATGACAAGTAAATATTTTTATTTAGGTCTTATTTGCGCGCATGTGCAGTACATCAACGAAAGAATTTTCAGTCGTTTTAGTGTGGAAGACGGAAATAACCGAACACGATAGTGTAGACATGGAGCGTTTTTAGATGAAGACGCTGAGACAGAGTTTTTTAGGACACAAAAAGGTCTCCTTTTGAAAACACTGACCAAAGTGCATTCATTCATTCATTTTCTTGTCGGCTTAGTCCCTTTATTAATCCAGGGTCACCACAGCAGAATGAACCACCAACCTTTCCAGCATGTTTTTATGCAGTGGATGCCCTTCCAGCTGCAACCTATCTTTGGGAAATATCCACACACACTCATAGACTACAGACAATTTAGCCTACCCAATTCACCTGTACCGCATGTCTTTGGACTGTGGGGGAAACCGGAGCACCCAGAGGAAACCCAAGCGCAGGGAGAACATGCAAACTCCACACAGAAAGGCCAACTGAGCCAAGGCTCGAACCAGCGACCCAGCGACCTTCTTGCTGTGAGGCGACAGCACTACCTACTGCACCACTACGTCGCCCATGACCAAAGTGCATACATTGGGAAATGTTGTTTTCATATTGCAGCGCAGACTTTGAAGACTTTCGAAATTGATGACATATTTTAGTCATGTGACCATTCCAGCTAACATGGTGGATGACATTGCAAAGCAAATGTTTTGAATACAGCTTTATTAAAGATTAATGCCAGTGTGTACATGCTCCATATTTCCATATTGGAAAGTTTACTGGGAGTCGTTGTTCAGCAGTGGAAGCAGACCACAGTTTCAACATTTAGCTGTGACGTTTCATAGAGATGGAAAGTAAATAAGCAGCAGGTGGATATGATGCAGGTAAAAGCGTCTAACGTTTGTGTGCATGCGCAGTACATAAAGCATTTTTTGTCGTGAGGATGACGGAAAGAATTGTAAAGATAGTCTGGGCAAGCAGTGATTTTTTTGAGATTAGTGTAGATATAGTCTCAGTTTAGTATAAATGATCAGTTTAATACAAGATTCTCTGTTATAATGCATGGAATACATTAATGCTACAGTATTCTATTCAATACATTATTCTACAGCATTCAATGAAACACATTGTGTTATGGGATATGAAGTGTTGTTTTTGACAGCTTTTCTTTGCCTGTAACCTTTCCAAAAGGTTCAAAGCTTCAGAAACCCCACAGGGAACATTACTAGACGCTTAGATTAGACTTGTAAAGTTGCGGCTCTCAGGCGAGCAAAAGCTGATATTGTTGAGAATCAAACACCCTTCCCTTCAGCTCTGTATTTCGCAAGAGTGTTTGAGATATGGGGAGATGGAGTCGTGAGTGAGCATAAGTAACAATTGCCTTTGAAGATCAGGCGAGCGTTCTGGGATCGGGACAAACGGCTGAGTCCCTTATGATAATTTTTCATCTTTTGCTGTGTGGTTTGGTGTGGGGTATGGTGGTCCCTCATATTCAGTGTCATCTGAGAAATGATTACAGCAAACTTTACATGTCAAAGGTTTAAAATACACACACACACACACACACACACACACACACAAACATTTGTAATTCGTCTATAGTGGGGGTTGCGAGTCACTGGAATGATTATTTTCACGGTCGCGAGCTGAAAAGTTTGGGAACTCCTGAGCTAGACAGTACACTGAAAAAAAAATATTCAAATATGATTCCTTGGATTTACTCATTTTTTTTGAGTTACGTGGTTGTAAACAATTTGTTTTTTTTATGTTTATTGAATTTAAACAGGGCGAGGCAGTGGCACAGTAGGTAGTGCTGTCGCCTCACAGCAAGAAGGTCCCTGGGTTGCTGGTTCGAGCCTCGGCTCAGTTGGTGTTTCTGTGAGTTTGCATGTTCTCACTGCCTTCGCGTGTGTTTTCTCTGGGTGCTCTGGTTTCCCCCACAGTCTAAAGACGTGTGGTACAGATGAATTGGGTAGGCTAAATTGTCCGTAGTGTGTGTGTGTGAATGTGTGTGTGTGGATGTTTCCCAAAGATGGGTTGCAGCTGGAAGGGCATCCGCTGCATAAAAACTTGCTGGATAAGTTGGCGGTTCATTCCGCTGTGGCGACCCCGGATTAATAAAGGTACTAAGCCGACAAGAAAATGAATGAATTTAAACAAACAAATTAAGTTGAACATTACTAAATTTAATTTGTTTGTTTAAATTCAACATATATAAATTGTTTGCAACAATTTTGCAGACATAATTTTTTTTCAGTGTATATCACTATTAAAAATGTCAACAAAAGTCACTTTTTCAAAATATTCAACATCAAAAGATAATGTTAATGAATGTTTAAAGATTCCATGATTTTTTAAAAACATAAGTAAACAGAGGGGAAAAACTCATTAATCACAGAATATGAAAAACTTTTCGTTGACAGTAGCCCCTTTCACACATACAGACCTTTCCGGAAAATTGCTGGCAATTTTCCGGAAAGCTTGTATGTGTGAACAGGTCCTTTTTGAAAATACCGGTAAATTCGTTCTGGCTATTTTCCGGAAAGAGAAGTTGTAAGATTACCGGCAATTTGCCGGAATGCTGCGCTGTGTGAATGCAGAAGGGAGATTGCTGGAATAAGCGCGTGCACGTCTAGAACGTGCTGACGTGAGACGTCTGCTTTAGCCAATCACAACAGTCAGACGCATTTACGTCCGCGCGGTTTGTGAGAATAAAAACCTTTGAATATTTTTCCAGACACATTTAGCTGCTAGAAGTTAGTCAGATCATGTTTATATGTTCTTCTTTATGCCAACTGTGTAAATAATCATCGATGAGATGCTTATGATAAGCCGTTGTTTGTTTACCTTCAAGCTTTGCGTGTGCCTTTGAAACAGCCTGTGAGCGCCTGCACACGCACATATTATGAACATCTTGACATGCGAAAGTGATCCAGCGAAAGTTGTTCACAATATTGATCATCCACAGAGTTTGTAATTTAGTCAAATGTTTACAAATACAAGCGCAGCCGTTTAAAGCTCATTTGTGGTGAATGATGTCAGAATTTACCGGTATTTTGGAATGGATGTGTGAATGCTCTTTTCCGGAAAATTTCCATAACGTCCTCGCCTGTGTGAACAGCGCTTTTTTGAATATACCAGTAAAGTCGTTCCGGAAATTTTCCAGATATTTACCGGTATCACTGTGTGAAAGGGGCTATTGTTACTCCAGTCAAGTTGATTCTCATGTTTTACAGTGTCTATATAAGCAGCGTGTGATCAGTGTTTTCCTTCTTTCTGATATCTTTATGAAGCATAGGCTATGGGATATTAGTGCTGCAAATGGAGAGCGATGTTTCTCTTTGAAGCTGCTGTGTGTCTTTCATGTACTCTGGCTTAATGACCACATGTACAGATCAACACTGTTGTCACAACAGCACAGCGTCTTAGTCCAGATTACTGTTGTTGAATTAAAGACATGTTTACTGTGTCAACAGTGCTTTAATATAAGGGAAAAAAAACAAACTTGTCTGACTTTTTGCTCTCAAAACTACTTCAGATGTGAATACATTTTGTAGACATGATTGAACTACATTTATTCATTTGAATTTGCAAACTGGCGAGGCAGTGGCACAGTAGGTAGTGCTGTCGCCTCACAGCAGGAAGGTCGCTGGTTCGCACCTCGGCTCAGTTGGCGTTTCTGTGTGGAGTTTGCATGTTCTCTTTGCCTTCAGGTGGGTTTCCTCCGGGTGCTCCGGTTTTCCCCACAGTCCAAAGACATGCGGTACAGGTGAATTGGTTAGGCTAAATTGTTCGTAGTGTATGAGTGTGTGTGTGGATGTTTCCCAGAGATGGGTTGCAGCTGGAAGGGCATCCGCTGCGTAAAAACTTGCTGGATAAGTTGGCGGTTCATTCCGCTGTGGCGACCCCGGATTAATAAAGAGACTAAGCCGACAAGAATATGAATGAATGAATGAATTTGCAAACTAAGTTGATTTACATGTGATCTTACTGGTTAAATTTGCCTTTTTAATAGTAAAGAATTAGTTTTCTCTGATCTGTATATTAAATAATGTTAATAACTAAAGTGCTGCATAGTTTGTATTTTATAAACACTTGCTCGCACAAGGAAGTGGAACAGTAAATTAATAAATATGTTCATGGTCATCCATTTATTGGTGCAGGAATGCAAACTTGTCACCGTTTGTTTATTTTCACAAAGGTCATTAAGAACCACAACTGCTGAAAGAGCCAATCAGAGGTTACTGAAGGTCAGACAAGCATTATTAATAATTTTATTAAATATATCAGTTTGTTTCACTGAGACATATTAAAGAGCCCCTATTATGGGTTTTTGAAAATGAGCTTTCATGCAGTGTGTAACACACACTGTAAATGTGATTTAACAGTAAAGGTCTGCATAATCTACACTGAAAACCTGTTAAATGATTAACAGCTAATTTCTGTACAAAATACGCAAAATAGCTGTAACAGATCTAACCTTTGTTTTCGAGAAACTAATCAGAGTGTCTGAAATCTCACCACACACCCTCATTCACTAGTCCCTAAATTAGTCAATTAGTTTAGTCCACTAGACATAGTGAATGACCACAAAGGACTGAATTCAGACACTGATGAACATCTGCTGTTAACAAGCACAATCACTGAAGGAAAGAACAAGAAATAAAACTACAGACACCACCTCACACCAAACCACCTGAATTAAAACAGAGGATTAAACAACTCCGTTAAATAACAGCATTATCAGCTTCACTGATAACAGTTTGACTTCAATTCTCTCATTTCTATAAGCATATTTGATAATTAACAAAGGTATATATTTTTATTGAAAATGTTTGATTTGACCTCACCGTCATGGAGATCAGAGGCTGCTTTAGTTGAGCTCTTGAACCTTTATTCTTTAAAGGTGCAGTAGGTGATTGTCTTCAGAAACATTTTTTGTTGTGCTGGTTGAAAGTCTCTTCACAGTCATTACAATAGTAATGATTACAGTAAATGATCTAAATGTGTTTATATGTATTTTTATATTCTGGGTAAAGCATAAAACTAAAAAATGTTTACCTAATTAAATAGAGTCGGACCGTCGAAGGCGCCGAAGGACAGCCGAGCTCGGGCCGTTTACTGTAAAGCCAGGCGCGGGTATAATTCGCCCTTAAAGCGGCCGCGCGGTCACGAGACAGACCGGGAGAAATCAAAAGCTGAATTGAAACTTTTAAAAACCTGAATCAATTTTGGAGTTACTTTAGCACGCTGGAGGAACGACGACACCATGGCTGAAGTATCACTGTTAGACAGGTAATGTTCTGTTTTGAAACTATTTTATGTTAGATTGTGATTTGTTATGAATGACTTATATGCACAGACGTGTTGGTCAGCCACTGAAATCTCCCGGTGAAAGATTGATGTGATTATTTTCAGTTTCATAAGGTGCTTTGTCAGCATCTATAATGTAGATTTATATTTAGTTTAACAACAAAACACCAGTAAATAGCGCTAATCCGCCTAACCTGCTTTATTGAGCTGAAGTTGCTTTTATATTCACATTGGGTCATTTTTGAACAATGATAGCCTTCCTATACTGTTAACCTTGCTACTCTGAATATTCGCTCTGAAATAGCATGTAAGTGTGGCAAAGTATTTCATGTAATTCCTGCACGGCGCTGGCACTAACTAACAGGCGAATGACATGAACTAGTGGGTTGTCTCTCGGCTGTTGTGACGCGGTGCGCGCTCGCGATTTCAGGGGGTGTGGCTTTGAATCACAGTCCCTCCCCGCCGTCCAAAGATAATATGCTAAGCGGTTAGCATTTTGGCAGATCACCTACTGCACCTTTAATGTTTCTCTGGCTGTTATAACTGTGTTTCTGAAACATGCTGGTTTGTTGATTTGTGACAGGTAGTGCTTGAATTATGTCATGTCTGTTGTCCTAAGATGCACCAATTACATCACTTTTTTTCTTGTGCTTGAATGTTAAAATGGCCCTCCTATGAATTATCAGGCTTTGATTTGAGTTTGAGAGCCCTGCCCTTGAGGTATGTGTGAAGTGTGTATGTGTGAAGTGTGTATGTGTGAAGTTTCAGCTCCAAATACCTCACAAATAATGTTTTGTATCTCTTTGAAACTGCCCCTTTTAGGTTGTGATTCAACCCTGCTGGAAAATACAGCCTAAATCAGCCTAGGCTGGTTGGCTGGTTTTAGCTGGTCGACCAGGCGGGTTTTAGAGGGGTTTTGGCCATTTCCAGGCTGGTTTCCAGCCATTTCCAGCCTGGTCTTAGCTGGTCAGGCTGGAAAATGACCAGCTAAATCCAGCTAAAACCAGCTTGACCAGCCTGGTTTAAGCTGGGCATAGATGGTTTTGGCTGGGCTCCCAGCCTGGCTAGGCTGGTCAAGCTGGTTTTAGCTGGTCATCTCCCAGCCTGACCAGCTAAGACCAGGCTGGAAATGGCTGGAAACTAGCCTGGAAATTGCCAAAACCCCTCTAAAACCAGCCTGGTCGACCAGCTAAAACCAGCCAACCAGCCTAGGCTGGTTTAGGCTGGATTTTTCAGCAGGGAAATTGTGCCATTTTGGTGACTGTCGCTTTAAATTCAAATGAGATTGTGGTCTTGTGAAAAGAGGGCAGAGCTACAAATCAGCATAGTGGCAGATTTAAAAATAAGACTAAAGTCCTATGCTAATGAGGGAGAGATCATCACTAATGGGCGGGGCTTCCCCCCTTTGATGACACGTACAAAGGGAAAATCTAAATCAAAGTGTTTTTATGAGCAAGTGTGATTATAAAATGTAAAATGTATACATTTTTACCATTAGAAGCTGGCTATATTCACAGACTGCTGCCACACAACTGTGTTTAAACCATTTTAAAAGTGATTTTTGCATAATAGGTCCCCTTTATTAGTATAGCTTTATCTGCGAACTCTGTTTTCACATACACACTGAATGTTTACAGATTACCACCCTAGTTTTTTTTTTATCTCTCTCTATTTAGTTTAAAGTGAATGTGCATGTGAGTTAGAGGAAAGATTGATGTCATAATGACTGTGATGGCATGCTTTAGTCATTTAAACTGGCAGTATCATCTCAAATTATTTCATGGCTTTCTGCAATGATACATTCAGAGCAGGTCCGGACAGGAGTGCAGATATCAGAGTGAAAGCTGAGGCTGTGCGGTACAGCGCCTGGAGCTCACTAACACACATCTGCAGAGACGCAGAGGCTGTACACTGTAAAAAAACTGATAAGTTGACTTGATTTTGAAAACGTAAGTCAACATGTTGCTTTTAAAGCGAGTAGTTGACTTTACTTGTTTAAAAAAAAAAACTTAAAATGATTAAGTAAATGAACTTTCTGCATAATTAGGAAAATTTAATTGAGTCAACTTAACTGTCGCTACAGGTTTACTCACTTTTTTAACGTGAATTCAGTCTGTGGCCTTTAAGTGTATATGAGCTCCACTGAAACTCTTTACAAGCAATTCACACTGAGTTTTTACCATTTCATGGTGCTGTCTTAGTTTACCGAGTAGTCTTACTGAATCTCTTTTATTATGTTCTCAGTTGTCAGAAATGCCACGCTGTTCAATAGCCAAGATTACACAGCAGAATCTTCTGAGTAAAATTTACTCGGTTTAGATATATAGTATTTAGTATTTGGTATATATAGTATATATTTAGTATATTTAGTATTTGCTAATATAGTATTAGTATTTGGTTCCTCTCTAAATTGAGTTACAATTACTGAATTAACGAGACAGTGAAAGATTTAATTGGGTGATGTTGAGCACTGATGACCCAGATGGCATACGAATGTGGGCCACTTTAGGCAGTTATGCGGCACTGGTGGTATTCCTTAGGCCCAGACAAAATTAATGTGAGCCTGAAGTTGCCCACCTGTACAGTGGCATAAGGGGGCCAAACATTCAAATTCATATATGGGCCATTTAAGGCAAAGATTTGGCACTTATGGCAAAATGTAATCTGAATGTGAGCCTAATGTGGCCCATGTGGAAAATGATAAATTTGTCCCAAATGATGGAGGAAAAATGTGGGCCACAGTTGGCAAAATAGACATTTAGGCATAGTCATTTAAGCGTAATCTGGGTCTAAAGTGTCTCACACGTGTAGGTGCAAATGACGCCCACTTATTTTAAGATATATGTGGGCAACTTTTGGTAAATATTCGGCACAGTAAACTCTAGCTAATGCAGCCGCTAGCCTAATGTGGCCCAGAGAAGACATGAAAAATGTGGCCCAGTTATCTTAAAACATATGTGGGCCACTTTTGGCCAATATTCAGCGCAGTAAGCTCTGGCTAATGTGTATTTGAGCCTATAGTGGCCCAGAGAAGATATGGCACATGTGACCCAGTTATCTTAAAACATAAGTGGACCACATAGACTAAAGTCACTATCATGGAGAAAAGTGTTTGCTTTAGTTGGGCTTATAGCCCTGAACCTCTTAATGTACATTGTATTTTGGGCTGCTGTAACTTTTAAGAACTTTGCTTGAAAAGTTTGCTCATTACAGCAAGAAAAATTAAGTAAGGCACAAGCTGTGATGAAATAATATAATTCACGGATGTTTACCAATGTTTAATCCATTATTAGAAATAATAGGCCATATCTGGGCCAAAAGCAAGTGGCCACACTTTTTATTTTTAACTGTTTATTTACTGCGCAAGCCAAGCCTGGCCCGACTCAACCCCGTCTAAAATGATAGAAATTAAACCCGAACCAACCCGAACCCGTTGGGTCTCGCCGGGTCGCGTCACGTTCGGGCGAAGATCTTCAGCTCTAGTCCCCGCGCCTCCGCTAGTGTGAAAGCGCATTCACATTTTACAGGATCTGGAACTACTAATTTGGTGATGTACCGTATCAAGTCAATGTGATCAAACAAAAGATCCGCACTGAGTCAACTGTTTCGCTAGAGAACCAATAGTTTTAAACATGCTGCACTTTTAGATTTAAACCTCAGCTGGATGTTTTCATTCGCTTGGTGCTGTGTTAAGGCTGATTTATACTTCTGCGTCAAACACCGGCGTATGCTACGGCGCTGACGCATAGCCCTTCGCCGTGGCCATCGCTGTCACTGACGTGCACCTCTCAAAAAATGTAACTACACGTCGCAACGACGCGTAGCGTAAGCTCTGTGATTGGTCGGCTTGGTAGCGCTGATGAGTCTGGGCGGGACCGAGAGCCGCGCGAGCGATTGTTTACAAGTGTGGAGTACCGTGAAGGAGCTCCGGATGGAAAGTTTTGTTTTGTGTTTACCTCATAGTTAAAGTTGTTGCTCGTCCGCCGGTTCCTGCCTCAAAATGAGCGAGTTTGAGCCACTTGTACATCCCGGAAGTGTTCAGGAAAAGCAAAACAGCAGCGAAGAAACTCGATTTAGAGGAACATTTACACCTCACTGCCAACTAGCGTTTCAAAAGTGTTAATGCAGACCGACAGAGACAGCGCGCAGAAGTATAAATGCACAGCCACGCGCATTGCCTGCGCCATGGGTTACACCGGTCACCTGACGCAGAAGTATAAATCATGCTTTACATGGAAGGACATTTTCAAAAACCCATAATAGGTGCTCTTTAATAAACTCTTATCAAAATCAGTCTGACCAAGAGTAAATAAAAGCAAAAAGTGCAAATCGACACCTTTCATGATTTACGCGAGGTGTAAGATCAAAAGTTCAAAATTCACTGGCCATAATGCCCTCTATTAGCGAGAGTTCAGAGTAGGGTCAAAGGTCGCATCAGTGTTGAAGCAGCACAGCTGAAGAATGGGGATGTTAATGAGT